>NW_026061719.1:300000-593569 GCF_023897955.1 Schistocerca gregaria | reverse complement strand
ACACACGCGAGACAGATCCACGGCAACGAAAGGGCTGTCTGCTAGGAGTGGATTCTCTCTTTTCCGATGCACTATTTCATGTTTACTGTGTCCCAGGCACCATCAAATTGACGAATTAACGCAGAAATTGCGTCGCTATGACATACTATAGGAACTATGCCATCTCTTTCCCAATCGAGTATTGTTTCCCCGGCAACGAAAGGGCTATCTACTAGGAGTGGATTCTCTCTTTTCCGATGCACTATTTCGTGTTTACTGTGTCCCACGCACCATCACATTGACGAATTAACGCAGAAATTGCGTCGCTATGACATACTACAGGAACTATGCCATCTCTTTCCCAATCGTGTATTGTTTCACCGGCAACCAAAGGGCTGTCTGCTAGGAGTGGATTCTCTCTTTTCCGATGCACTATTTCATGTTTACTGTGTCCCAGGCACCATCAAATTGACGAATTAACGCTGAAATTGCGTCGCTATGACATACTATAGGAACTATGCCATCTCTTTCCTAATCGTGTATTGTTTCACCGGCAACCAAAGGGCTGTCTGCTAGGAGTGGATTCTCTCTTTTCCGATGCACTATTTCTTGTTTACTGTGTCCCAGGCACCATCAAATTGACGAATTAACGCAGAAATTGCGTCGCTATGACATACTATAGGAACTATGCCATCTCTTTCCCAATCGTGTATTGTTTCACCGGCAACCAAAGGGCTGTCTGCTAGGAGTGGATTACCTCTTTTCCGATGCACTATTTCATGTTTACTGTGTCCCAGGCACCATCAAATTGACGAATTAACGCAGAAATTGCGTCGCCATGACATACTATAGGAACTATGACATCTCTTTCACAATCGTGTATTGTTCCCACGGCAACGAAAGGGCTGTCTGCTAGGAGTGGATTCTCTCTTTTCCGATGCACTATTTCATGTTTACTGTGTCCCAGGCACCATCAAATTGACGAATTAACGCAGAAATTGCGTCGCTATGACATACTATAGGAACTATGCCATCTCTTTCCCAATCGAGTATTGTTTCCCCGGCAACGAAAGGGCTATCTACTAGGAGTGGATTCTCTCTTTTCCGATGCACTATTTCGTGTTTACTGTGTCCCACGCACCATCACATTGACGAATTAACGCAGAAATTGCGTCGCTATGACATACTATAGGAACTATGCCATCTCTTTCCCAATCGTGTATTGTTTCACCGGCAACCAAAGGGCTGTCTGCTAGGAGTGGATTCTCTCTTTTCCGATGCACTATTTCATGTTTACTGTGTCCCAGGCACCATCAAATTGACGAATTAACGCTGAAATTGCGTCGCTATGACATACTATAGGAACTATGCCATCTCTTTCCTAATCGTGTATTGTTTCACCGGCAACCAAAGGGCTGTCTGCTAGGAGTGGATTACCTCTTTTCCGATGCACTATTTCATGCTTACTGTGTCCCAGGCACCATCAAATTGACGAATTAACGCAGAAATTGCGTCGCCATGACATACTATAGGAACTATGACATCTCTTTCACAATCGTATATTGTTTCCACGGCAACGAAAGGGCTGTCTGCTAGCAGTGGATTCTCTCTTTTCCGATGCACTATTTCATGTTTACTGTGTCCCAGGCACCATCAAATTGACGAATTAACGCAGAAATTGCGTCGCTATGACATACTATGGGAACTATGCCATCTCTTTCCCAATCGAGTATTGTTTCCCCGGCAACGAAAGGGCTGTCTACTAGGAGTGGATTCTCCCTTTTCCGATGCACTATTTCGTGTTTACTGTGTCCCACGCACCATCACATTGACGAATTAACGCAGAAATTGCGTCGCTATGACATACTATAGGAACTATGCCATCTCTTTCCCAATCGTGTATTGTTTCACCGGCAACCAAAGGGCTATCTGTTAGGAGTGGATTCTCTCTTTTCCGATGCACTATTTCATGTTTACTGTGTCCCAGGCACCATCAAATTGACGAATTAACGCAGAAATTGCGTCGCCATGACATACTATAGGAACTATGACATCTCTTTCCCAATCGTGTATTGTTTCACCGGCAACCAAAGGGCTGTCTGCTAGGAGTGGATTACCTCTTTTCCGATGCACTATTTCATGTTTACTGTGTCCCAGGCACCATCAAATTGACGAATTAACGCAGAAATTGCGTCGCCATGACATACTATAGGAACTAAGACATCTCTTTCACAATCGTGTATTGTTTCCACGGCAACGAAAGGGCTGTCAGCTGGGAGTGGATTATCTCTTTTCCGATGCACTATTTCATGTTTACTGTGTCCCAGGCACCATCAAATTGACGAATTAACGCACAAATTGCGTCGCTATGACATACTATAGGAACTATGCCATCTCTTTCCCAATCGTGTATTGTTTCACCGGCAACCAAAGGGCTGTCTGCTAGGAGTGGATTACCTCTTTTCCGATGTACTATTTCATGTTTACTGTGTCCCAGGCACCATCAAATTGACGAATTAACGCAGAAATTGCGTCGCCATGACATACTATAGGAACTATGACATCTCTTTCACAATCGTGTATTGTTTCCCCGGCAACGAAAGGGCTGTCTGCTAGGAGTGGATTCTCTCTTTTCCGATGCACTATTTCATGTTTACTGTGTCCCAGGCACCATCAAATTGACGAATTAACGCAGAAATTGCGTCGCCATGACATACTATAGGAACTATGCCATCTCTTTCACAATCGTGTATTGTTTCCACGGCAACGAAAGGGCTGTCTGCTAGCAGTGGATTCTCTCTTTTCCGATGCACTATTTCGTGTTTACTGTGTCCCAGGCACCATCAAATTGACGAATTAACGCAGAAATTGCGTCGCCATGACATACTATAGGAACTATGTCATCTCTTTCCCAATCGTGTATTGTTTCACCGGCAACCAAAGGGCTGTCTGCTAGGAGTGGATTCTCTCTTTTCCGATGCACTATTTCGTGTTTACTGTGTCCCAGGCACCATCAAATTGACGAATTAACGCAGAAATTGCGTCGCCATGACATACTATAGGAACTATGTCATCTCTTTCCCAATCGAGTATTGTTTCCCCGGCAACGAAAGGGCTGTCTACTAGGAGTGGATTCTCTCTTTTCCGATGCGCTATTTCGTGTTTACTGTGTCCCACGCACCATCACATTGACGAATTAATGCTGAAATTGCGTCGCTATGACATACTATAGGAACTATGCCATCTCTTTCCCAATCGTGTATTGTTTCACCGGCAACGAAAGGGCTGTCTGCTAGGAGTGGATTACCTCTTTTCCGATGCACTATTTCATGTTTACTGTGTCCCAGGCACCATCAAATTGACGAATTAACGCAGAAATTGCGTCGCCATGACATACTATAGGAACTATGACATCTCTTTCACAATCGTGTATTGTTTCCACGGCAACGAAAGGGCTGTCTGCTAGCAGTGGATTCTCTCTTTTCCGATGCACTATTTCGTGTTTACTGTGTCCCAGGCACCATCAAATTGACGAATTAACGCAGAAATTGCGTCGCCATGACATACTATAGGAACTATGACATCTCTTTCACAATCGTGTATTGTTTCCACGGCAACGAAAGGGCTGTCTGCTAGCAGTGGATTCTCTCTTTTCCGATGCACTATTTCGTGTTTACTGTGTCCCAGGCACCACCAAATTGACGAATTAACGCAGAAATTGCGTCGCCATGACATACTATAGGAACTATGACATCTCTTTCACAATCGTGTATTGTTTCCACGGCAACGAAAGGGCTGTCTGCTAGCAGTGGATTCTCTCTTTTCCGATGCACTATTTCGTGTTTACTGTGTCCCAGGCACCACCAAATTGACGAATTAACGCAGAAATTGCGTCGCCATGACATACTATAGGAACTATGTCATCTCTTTCCCAATCGTGTATTGTTTCCCCGGCAACAAAAGGGCTGTCTGCTAGCAGTGGATTCTCTCTTTTCCGATGCTCTATTTCGTGTTTACTGTGTCCCAGGCACCATCAAATTGACGAATTAACGCAGAAATTGCGTCGCCATGACATACTATAGGAACTATGCCATCTCTTTCCCAATCGTGTATTGTTTCACCGGCAACCAAAGGGCTGTCTGCTAGGAGTGGATTCTCTCTTTTCCGATGCACTATTTCATGTTTACTGTGTCCCAGGCACCATCAAATTGACGAATTAACGCAGAAATTGCGTCGCTATGACATACTATAGGAACTATGCCATCTCTTTCCCAATCGTGTATTGTTTCAACGGCAACCAAAGGGCTGTCTGCTAGGAGTGGATTACCTCTTTTCCGATGCACTATTTCATGTTTACTGTGTCCCAGGCACCATCAAATTGACGAATTAACGCAGAAATTGCGTCGCCATGACATACTATAGGAACTATGACATCTCGTTCACAATCGTGTATTGTTTCCACGGCAACGAAAGGGCTGTCTGCTAGGAGTGGATTCTCTCTTTTCCGATGCACTATTTCATGTTTACTGTGTCCCAGGCACCATCAAATTGACGAATTAACGCAGAAATTGCGTCGCCATGACATACTATAGGAACTATGCCATCTCGTTCACAATCGTGTATTGTTTCCACGGCAACGAAAGGGCTGTCTGCTAGGAGTGGATTACCTCTTTTCCGATGCACTATTTCATGTTTACTGTGTCCCAGGCACCATCAAATTGACGAATTAACGCAGAAATTGCGTCGCCGTGACATACTATAGGATCTATGCCATCTCTTTCACAATCGTGTATTGTTTCACCGGCAACCAAAGGGCTGTCTGCTAGGAGTGGATTCTCTCTTTTCCGATGCACTATTTCATGTTTACTGTGTCCCAGGCACCATCAAATTGACGAATTAACGCAGAAATTGCGTCGCCATGACATACTATAGGAACTATGACATCTCTTTCACAATCGTGTATTGTTTCCACGGCAACGAAAGGGCTGTCTGCTAGCAGTGGATTCTCTCTTTTCCGATGCACTATTTCGTGTTTACTGTGTCCCAGGCACCACCAAATTGACGAATTAACGCAGAAATTGCGTCGCCATGACATACTATAGGAACTATGTCATCTCTTTCCCAATCGTGTATTGTTTCCCCGGCAACGAAAGGGCTGTCTGCTAGGAGTGGATTCTCTCTTTTCCGATGCGCTATTTCGTGTTTACTGTGTCCCACGCACCATCACATTGACGAATTAATGCAGAAATTGCGTCGCTATGACATACTATAGGAACTATGCCATCTCTGTCCCAATCGTGTATTGTTTCCACGGCAACGAAAGGGCTGTCTGCTAGGAGTGGATTCTCTCTTTTCCGATGCAGTATTTCATGTTTACTGTGTCCCAGGCACCATCAAATTGACGAATTAAAGCAGAAATTGCGTCGCCATGACATAATATAGGAACTATGACATCTCTTTCACAATCGTGTATTGTTTCCTCGGCAACGAAAGGGCTGTCTGCTAGCAGTGGATTCTCTCTTTTCCGATGCGCTATTTCGTGTTTACTGTGTCCCCCTCACCATCACATTGACGAATTAATGCAGAAATTGCGTCGCTATGACATACTATAGGAACTATGCCATCTCTTTCCCAATCGTGTAATGTTTCCACGGCAACGAAAGTTCTGTCTACTAGGAGTGGATTCTCTCTTTTCCGATGCACTATTTCATGTTTACTGTGTCCCAGGCACCATCAAATTGACGAATTAACGCAGAAATTGCGTCGCCATGACATACTATAGGGACTATGACATCTCTTTCACAATCGTGTATTGTTTCCACGGCAACGAAAGGGCTGTCTGCTAGCAGTGGATTCTCTTTGCCGATGCGCTATTTCGTGTTTACTGTGTCCCAGGCACCTTCACAGTGACGAATTAATGCAGAAATTGCGTCGCTATGACATACAATAGGAACTATGCCATCTCTTTCCCAATCGTGTATTGTTTCCACGGCAACGAAAGGGCTGTCTGCTAGGAGTGGATTCTCTCTTTTCCGATGCACTATTTCGTGTTTACTGTGTCCCAGGCACCATCAAATTGACGAATTAACGCAGAAATTGCGTCGCTATGACATACTATAGGAACTATGCCATCTCTTTCCCAATCGTGTATTGTTTCCACGGCAACGAAAGGGCTGTCTGCTAGGAGTGGATTCTCTCTTTTCCGATGCACTATTTCGTGTTTACTGTGTCCCAGGCACCATCAAATTGACGAATTAACGCAGAAATTGCGTCGCCATGACATACTATAGGGACTATGACATCTCTTTCACAATCGTGTATTGTTTCCACGGCAACGAAAGGGCTGTCTGCTAGCAGTGGATTCTCTTTGCCGATTCGCTATTTCGTGTTTACTGTGTCCCAGGCACCTTCACATTGACGAATTAATGCAGAAATTGCGTCGCTATGACATACTATAGGAACTATGCCATCTCTTTCCCAATCGTGTATTGTTTCCACGGCAACGAAAGGGCTGTCTGCTAGGAGTGGATTCTCTCTTTTCCGATGCACTATTTCGTGTTTACTGTGTCCCAGGCACCATCAAATTGACGAATTAACGCAGAAATTGCGTCGCTATGACATACTATAGGAACTATGCCATCTCTTTCCCAATCGAGTATTGTTTCCCCGGCAACGAAAGGGCTGTCTACTAGGAGTGGATTCTCTCTTTTCCGATGCACTATTTCGTGTTTACTGAGTCCCACGCACCATCACATTGACGAATTAACGCAGAAATTGCGTCGCTATGACATACTATAGGAACTATGACATCTCTTTCACAATCGTGTATTGTTTCCACGGCAACTAAAGGGCTTTCTGCTAGCAGTGGATTCTCTCTTTTCCGATGCGCTATTTCGTGTTTACTGTGTCCCACGCACCATCACATTGACGAATTAATGCAGAAATTGCGTCGCTATGACATACTATAGGAACTATGCCATCTCTTTCCCAATCGTGTATTGTTTCACCGGCAACCAAAGGGCTGTCTGCTAGGAGTGGATTCTCTCTTTTCCGATGCACTATTTCATGTTTACTGTGTCCCAGGCACCATCAAATTGACGAATTAATGCAGAAATTGCGTCGCTATGACATACTATAGGAACTATGCCATCTCTTTCCCAATCGTGTATTGTTTCACCGGCAACCATAGGGCTGTCTGCTAGGAGTGGATTCTCTCTTTTCCGATGCACTATTTCATGTTTACTGTGTCCCAGGCACCATCAAATTGACGAATTAACGCAGAAATTGCGTCGCCATGACATACTATAGGAACTATGCCATCTCTTTCCCAATCGAGTATTGTTTCCCCGGCAACGAAAGGGCTGTCTACTAGGAGTGGATTCTCTCTTTTCCGATGCACTATTTCGTGTTTACTGTGTCCCACGCACCATCACATTGACGAATTAACGCAGTAATTGCGTCGCTATGACATACTATAGGAACTATGCCATCTCTTTCCCAATCGTGTATTGTTTCACCGGCAACCAAAGGGCTGTCTGCTAGGAGTGGATTCTCTCTTTTCCGATGCACTATTTCATGTTTACTGTGTCCCAGGCACCATCAAATTGACGAATTAACGCAGAAATTGCGTCGCTATGACATACTATAGGAACTATGCCATCTCTTTCCCAATCGTGTATTGTTTCACCGGCAACCAAAGGGCTGTCTGCTAGGAGTGGATTCTCTCTTTTCCGATGCACTATTTCATGTTTACTGTGTCCCAGGCACCATCAAATTGACGAATTAATGCAGAAATTGCGTCGCTATGACATACTATAGGAACTATGCCATCTCTTTCCCAATCGTGTATTGTTTCCACGGCAACGAAAGGGCTGTCTGCTAGGAGTGGATTCTCTCTTTTCCGATGCACTATTTCGTGTTTACTGTGTCCCACGCACCATCACATTGACGAATTGACGCCGAAATTGCGTCGCTATGTCATAATATAGGAACTATGTCATCTCTTTCCCAATCGTGTATTGTTTCCCCGGCAACGAAAGGGCTGTCTGCTAGGAGTGGATTCTCTCTTTTCCGATGCACTATTTCGTGTTTACTGTGTCCCACGCACCTTCACATTGACGAATTGACGCCGAAATTGCGACGCTATGTCATAATATAGGAACTATGCCATCTCTTTCCCAATCGTGTATTGTTTCACCGGCAACCAAAGGGCTGTCTGCTAGGAGTGGATTACCTCTTTTCCGATACACTATTTCATGTTTACTGTGTCCCACGCACCATCACATTGACGAATTAATGCAGAAATTGCGTCGCTATGACTTACTATAGGAACTATGCCATCTCTTTCCCAATCGTGTATTGTTTCCAAGGCAAAGAAAGGGCTGTCTACTAGGAATGGATTCTCTCTTTTCCGATGCACTATTTCATGTTTAATGTGTCCCAGGCACCATCAAATTGACGAATTAACGCAGAAATTGCGTCGCCATGACATACTATAGGAACTATAACATCTCTTTCACAATCGTGTATTGTTTCCACGGCAACGAAAGGGCTGTCTGCTAGCAGTGGATTCTCTCTTTTCCGATGCGCTATTTCGTGTTTACTGTGTCCCACGCACCATCACATTGACGAATTAATGCAGAAATAGAGTCGCTATGACATACTATAGGAACTATGCCATCTCTTTCCCAATCGTGTATTGTTTCCACGGCAACGAAAGGGCTGTCTGCTAGGAGTGGATTCTCTCTTTTCCGATGCACTATTTCGTGTTTACTGTGTCCCACGCACCATCACATTGACGAATTGACGCCGAAATTGCGTCGCTATGTCATAATATAGGAACTATGTCATCTCTTCCCCAATCGTGTATTGTTTCCCCGGCAACGAAAGGGCTGTCTGCTAGGAGTGGATTCTCTCTTTTCCGATGCACTATTTCGTGTTTACTGTGTCCACCGCACCATCACATTGACGAATTAACGCAGAAATTGCGTCGCTATGACATACTATATGAACTATGCTATCTCTTTCCCAATCGTGTATTGTTTCCCCAGCATCGAAAGGGCTGTCTGCTAGGAGTGGATTCTCTCTTTTCCGATGCACTATTTCGTGTTTACTGTGTCCCACGCACCATCACATTGACGAATTGACGCAGAAATTGCGTCGCTATGTCATAATATAGGAACTATGTCATCTCTTTCCCAATCGTGTATTGTTTCCCCGGCAACGAAAGAGCTGTCTGCTAGGAGTGGATTCTCTCTTTTCCGATGCACTATTTCGTGTTTACTGTGTCCCACGCACCATCACATTGACGAATTAACGCAGAAATTGCGACGCTATGATATACTATAGGAACTATGCCATCTCTTTCCCAATCGTGTATTGTTTTCCCGGCAACGAAAGGGCTGTCTGCTAGGAGTGGATTGTCTCCTTTCCGATGCACTATTTCATGTTTACTGTGTCCCACGCACCATCACATTGACGAATTAACGCAGAAATTAAGTCGCTATGGCATACTATAGGAACTACGCCATCCCTTTCCCAATCGTGTATTGTTTCCTCGGCAACGAAAGGGCTGTCTGCTAGGAGTGGATTCTTTCATTCCGATGCACTATTTCGTGTTTACTGTGTCCCACGCACCATCACATTGACGAATTAACGCAGAAATTGCGTCGCTATGACATACTATAGGAACTATGCCATCTCTTTCCCAATCATGAATTGTTTCCCCGTCAACGAATGGGCTGCCTGCTAAGAGTGGATTCTCTCTTTTGCGATGCACTATTTCGTGTTTACTATGTCCCACGCACACTCACATTGACGAATTAACGCAGAAATTGCGTCGCTATGACATACTATAGGGTCTATGCCATCTCTTTCCCAATCGTGTATTTTCCCCGGCAACGAAAGGGCTGTCTGCTAGGAGTGGATTCTCTCTTTTCCGATGCACTATTTCGTGTTTACTGTGTCCCACGCACCATCACATTGACGAATTAACGCAGAAATTGCGGCGCTATGACATACTATAGGAACTATGCAATCTCTTCCCCAATCATGTATTGTTTCCGCGGCAACGAAAGGGCTGTCTGCTAGCAGTGGATTCTCTCTTTTCCGATGCGCTATTTCGTGTTTACTGTGTCCCACGCACCATCACATTGACGAATTAACGCAGAAATTGCGGCGCTATGACATACTATAGGAACTATGCCATCTCTTTCCCAATCGTGTATTGTTTCCCCGGCAACGAAAGGGCTGTCTGCTAGGAGTGGATTCTCTCTTTTCCGATGCACTATTTCGTGCTTACTGTGTCCCACGCACCATCACATTGACGAATTAACGCAGAGATTGCGTCGCTATGACATACTATAGGAACTACGCCATCTCTTTCCCAATTGTGTATTGTTTCCCCGGCAACGAATGGGCTGTCTGCTAGGAGTGGATTCTCTCTTTTCCGAAACTCTATTTCATGTTTACTGTGTCCCACGCACCATCACATAGACGAATTAACGCAGAAATTGCGTCGCTATGACATACTATAGGAACTATGCCATCTCTTTCCCAATCGTGTATTTTCCGCGGCAACGAAAGGGCTGTCTGCTAGGAGTGGATTCTCTCTTTTCCGATGCACTATTTCGTGTTTACTGTGTCCCACGCACCATCACATTGACGAATTAACGCAGAAATTGCGGCGCTATGACATACTATAGGAACTATGCCATCTCTTTCCCAATCATGTATTGTTTCCCCGTCAACGAATGGGCTGCCTGCTAAGAGTGGATACTCTCTTTTGCGATGCACTATTTCGTGTTTACTGTGTCCCACGCACCATCACATTGACGAATTAATGCAGAAATTGCGTCGCTATGACATACTATAGGAACTATGCCATCTCTTTCCCAATCGTGTATTGTTTCCACGGCAACGAAAGGGCTGTCTGCTAGCAGTGGATTCTCTCTTTTCCGATGCACTATTTCGTGTTTACTGTGTCCCACGCACCATCACATTGACGAATTGACGCCGAAATTGCGTCGCTATGTCATAATATAGGAACTATGTCATCTCTTTCCCAATCGTGTATTGTTCCCCCGGCAACGAAAGGGCTGTCTACTAGGAGTGGATTCTCTCTTTTCCGATGCACTATTTCGTGTTTACTGTGTCCCACGCACCATCACATTGACGAATTAACGCAGAAATTGCGTCGCTATGACATACTATAGGAACTATGTCATCTCTTTCCCAATCGTGTATTGTTTCCCCGGCAACGAAGTGCTGTCTGCTAGGACTGGATTCTCTCTTTTCCGATGCACTATTTCGTGTTTACTGTATCCCACGCACCATCACATTGACGAATTAACGCAGAAATTGCGTCGCTATGACATACTATAGGAACTATGCCATCTCTTTCCCAATCGTGTATTGTTTCACCGGCAACCATAGGGCTGTGTGCTAGGAGTGGATTATCTCTTTTCCGATGCACTATTTCGTGTTTACTGTATCCCACGCACCATCACATTGACGAATTGACGCCGAAATTGCGTCGCTATGACATACTATAGGAACTATGCCATCTCTTTCCCAATCGTGTATTGTTTCCACGGCAACGAAAGGGCTGTCTGCTAGCAGTGGATTCTCTCTTTTCCGATGCACTATTTCGTGTTTACTGTGTCCCACGCACCATCACATTGACGAATTGACGCCGAAATTGCGTCGCTATGACATACTATAGGAACTATGCCATCTCTTTCCCAATCGTGTATTGTTTCACCGGCAACCATAGGGCTGTCTACTAGGAGTGGATTCTCTCTTTTCCGATGCACTATTTCGTGTTTACTGTGTCCCACGCACCATCACATTGACGAATTGACGCCGAAATTGCGACGCTATGATATACTATAGGAACTATGCCATCTCTTTCCCAATCGTGTATTGTTTTCCCGGCAACGAAAGGGCTGTCTGCTAGGAGTGGATTGTCTCCTTTCCGATGCACTATTTCATGTTTACTGTGTCCCACGCACCATCACATTGACGAATTAACGCAGAAATTAAGTCGCTATGGCATACTATAGGAACTACGCCATCCCTTTCCCAATCGTGTATTGTTTCCTCGGCAACGAAAGGGCTGTCTGCTAGGAGTGGATTCTTTCATTCCGATGCACTATTTCGTGTTTACTGTGTCCCACGCACCATCACATTGACGAATTAACGCAGAAATTGCGGCGCTATGACATACTATAGGAACTATGCCATCTCTTTCCCAATCATGAATTGTTTCCCCGTCAACGAATGGGCTGCCTGCTAAGAGTGGATTCTCTCTTTTGCGATGCACTATTTCGTGTTTACTATGTCCCACGCACACTCACATTGACGAATTAACGCAGAAATTGCGTCGCTATGACATACTATAGGGTCTATGCCATCTCTTTCCCAATCGTGTATTTTCCCCGGCAACGAAAGGGCTGTCTGCTAGGAGTGGATTCTCTCTTTTCCGATGCACTATTTCGTGTTTACTGTGTCCCACGCACCATCACATTGACGAATTAACGCAGAAATTGCGGCGCTATGACATACTATAGGAACTATGCAATCTCTTCCCCAATCATGTATTGTTTCCGCGGCAACGAAAGGGCTGTCTGCTAGCAGTGGATTCTCTCTTTTCCGATGCGCTATTTCGTGTTTACTGTGTCCCACGCACCATCACATTGACGAATTAACGCAGAAATTGCGGCGCTATGACATACTATAGGAACTATGCCATCTCTTTCCCAATCGTGTATTGTTTCCCCGGCAACGAAAGGGCTGTCTGCTAGGAGTGGATTCTCTCTTTTCCGATGCACTATTTCGTGCTTACTGTGTCCCACGCACCATCACATTGACGAATTAACGCAGAGATTGCGTCGCTATGACATACTATAGGAACTACGCCATCTCTTTCCCAATTGTGTATTGTTTCCCCGGCAACGAATGGGCTGTCTGCTAGGAGTGGATTCTCTCTTTTCCGAAACTCTATTTCATGTTTACTGTGTCCCACGCACCATCACATAGACGAATTAACGCAGAAATTGCGTCGCTATGACATACTATAGGAACTATGCCATCTCTTTCCCAATCGTGTATTTTCCGCGGCAACGAAAGGGCTGTCTGCTAGGAGTGGATTCTCTCTTTTCCGATGCACTATTTCGTGTTTACTGTGTCCCACGCACCATCACATTGACGAATTAACGCAGAAATTGCGGCGCTATGACATACTATAGGAACTATGCCATCTCTTTCCCAATCATGTATTGTTTCCCCGTCAACGAATGGGCTGCCTGCTAAGAGTGGATACTCTCTTTTGCGATGCACTATTTCGTGTTTACTGTGTCCCACGCACCATCACATTGACGAATTAATGCAGAAATTGCGTCGCTATGACATACTATAGGAACTATGCCATCTCTTTCCCAATCGTGTATTGTTTCCACGGCAACGAAAGGGCTGTCTGCTAGCAGTGGATTCTCTCTTTTCCGATGCACTATTTCGTGTTTACTGTGTCCCACGCACCATCACATTGACGAATTGACGCCGAAATTGCGTCGCTATGTCATAATATAGGAACTATGTCATCTCTTTCCCAATCGTGTATTGTTCCCCCGGCAACGAAAGGGCTGTCTACTAGGAGTGGATTCTCTCTTTTCCGATGCACTATTTCGTGTTTACTGTGTCCCACGCACCATCACATTGACGAATTAACGCAGAAATTGCGTCGCTATGACATACTATAGGAACTATGTCATCTCTTTCCCAATCGTGTATTGTTTCCCCGGCAACGAAGTGCTGTCTGCTAGGACTGGATTCTCTCTTTTCCGATGCACTATTTCGTGTTTACTGTATCCCACGCACCATCACATTGACGAATTAACGCAGAAATTGCGTCGCTATGACATACTATAGGAACTATGCCATCTCTTTCCCAATCGTGTATTGTTTCACCGGCAACCATAGGGCTGTGTGCTAGGAGTGGATTATCTCTTTTCCGATGCACTATTTCGTGTTTACTGTATCCCACGCACCATCACATTGACGAATTGACGCCGAAATTGCGTCGCTATGACATACTATAGGAACTATGCCATCTCTTTCCCAATCGTGTATTGTTTCCACGGCAACGAAAGGGCTGTCTGCTAGCAGTGGATTCTCTCTTTTCCGATGCACTATTTCGTGTTTACTGTGTCCCACGCACCATCACATTGACGAATTGACGCCGAAATTGCGTCGCTATGACATACTATAGGAACTATGCCATCTCTTTCCCAATCGTGTATTGTTTCACCGGCAACCATAGGGCTGTCTACTAGGAGTGGATTCTCTCTTTTCCGATGCACTATTTCGTGTTTACTGTGTCCCACGCACCATCACATTGACGAATTAACGCAGAAATTGCGTCGCTATGACATACTATAGGAACTATGCCATCTCTTTCCCAATCGTGTATTGTTTCACCGGCAACCATAGGGCTGTGTGCTAGGAGTGGATACTCTCTTTTGCGATGCACTATTTCGTGTTTACTGTGTCCCACGCACCATCACATTGACGAATTAATGCAGAAATTGCGTCGCTATGACATACTATAGGAACTATGCCATCTCTTTCCCAATCGTGTATTGTTTCCACGGCAACGAAAGGGCTGTCTGCTAGCAGTGGATTCTCTCTTTTCCGATGCACTATTTCGTGTTTACTGTGTCCCACGCACCATCACATTGACGAATTGACGCCGAAATTGCGTCGCTATGTCATAATATAGGAACTATGTCATCTCTTTCCCAATCGTGTATTGTTCCCCCGGCAACGAAAGGGCTGTCTACTAGGAGTGGATTCTCTCTTTTCCGATGCACTATTTCGTGTTTACTGTGTCCCACGCACCATCACATTGACGAATTAACGCAGAAATTGCGTCGCTATGACATACTATAGGAACTATGCCATCTCTTTCCCAATCGTGTATTGTTTCCCCGGCAACGAAAGTGCTGTCTGCTAGGACTGGATTCTCTCTTTTCCGATGCACTATTTCGTGTTTACTGTATCCCACGCACCATCACATTGACGAATTGACGCCGAAATTGCGTCGCTATGTCATAATATAGGAACTATGTCATCTCTTTCCCAATCGTGTATTGTTCCCCCGGCAACGAAAGGGCTGTCTACTAGGAGTGGATTATCTCTTTTCCGATGCACTATTTCGTGTTTACTGTGTCCCACGCACCATCACATTGACGAATTAACGCAGAAATTGCGTCGCTATGACATACTATAGGAACTATGCCATCTCTTTCCCAATCATGTATTGTTTCCCCGTCAACGAATGGGCTGCCTGCTAAGAGTGGATTCCCTCTTTTGCGATGCACTATTTCGTGTTTACTATGTCTCACGCACCCTCACATTGACGAATTAACGCAGAAATTGCGTCGCTATGACATACTATAGGAACTATGCCATCTCTTTCCCAATCGTGTATTTTCCCCGGCAACGAAAGGGCTGTCTGCTAGGAGTGGATTCTCTCTTTTCCGATGCACTATTTCGTGTTTACTGTGTCCCACGCACCATCACATTGACGAATTAACGCAGAAATTGCGGCGCTATGACATACTATAGGAACTATGCAATCCCTTCCCCAATCATGTATTGTTTCCGCGGCAACGAAAGGGCTGTCTGCTAGCAGTGGATTCTCTCTTTTCCGATGCGCTATTTCGTGTTTACTGTGTCCCACGCACCATCACATTGACGAATTAACGCAGAAATTGTGGCGCTATGACATACTATAGGTACTATGAAATGTCTTTCCCAATCGTGTATTGTTTCCCCGGCAACGAAAGGGCTGTCTGCTAGGAGTGGATTCTCTCTTTTCCGATGCACTATTTCGTGTTTACTGTGTCCCACGCACCATCACATTGACGAATTAACGCAGAAATTGCGTCGCTATGACATACTATAGGAACTATGCCATCTCTTTCCCAATCGTGTATTGTTTCCCCGGCAACCAAAGGGCTGTGTGCTAGGAGTGGATTATCTCTTTTCCGATGCACTATTTCGTGTTTACTGTGTCCCACGCACCATCACATTGACGAATTAACGCAGAAATTGCGTCGCGATGACATACTATAAGAACTACGCCATCTCTTTCCCAATCGTCTATTGTTTCCCCGGCAACGAAAGGGCTGTCTGCTAGGAGCGGATACTCTCTTTTCCGATGCACTATTTCATGTTTACTATGTCCCACGCACCCTCACATTGACGAATTAACGCAGAAATTGCGTCGCTATGACATACTATAGTAACTATGCCATCTCTTTCCCAATCGAGTATTGTTTCCCCGGAAACGAAAGTGCTGTCTGCTAGGAGTGGATTATCTCTTTTCCGATGCACTATTTCGGGTTTACTGTGTCCCATGCACCATCACATAGTCGAATTAACGCAGAAATTGCGTCGCTATGACATACTATAGGAACTATGCGATCTCTTTCCCAATCGTGTATTTTTACCCCGGCAACGATAGGGCTCTCTGCTAGGAGTGGATTCTCTCTTTTCCTATGCACTATTTCGTGTTTACTGTGTCCACCGCACCATCACATTGACGAATTAACGCAGAAATTGCGTCGCTATGACATACTATATGAACTATGCTATCTCTTTCCCAATCGTGTATTGTTTCCCCAGCATCGAAAGGGCTGTCTGCTAGGAGTGGATTCTCTCTTTTCCGATGCACTATTTCGTGTTTACTGTGTCCCACGCACCATCACATTGACGAATTGACGCAGAAATTGCGTCGCTATGTCATAATATAGGAACTATGTCATCTCTTTCCCAATCGTGTATTGTTTCCCCGGCAACGAAAGAGCTGTCTGCTAGGAGTGGATTCTCTCTTTTCCGATGCACTATTTCGTGTTTACTGTGTCCCACGCACCATCACATTGACGAATTAACGCAGAAATTGCGACGCTATGATATACTATAGGAACTATGCCATCTCTTTCCCAATCGTGTATTGTTTTTCCGGCAACGAAAGGGCTGTCTGCTAGGAGTGGATTGTCTCCTTTCCGATGCACTATTTCATGTTTACTGTGTCCCACGCACCATCACATTGACGAATTAACGCAGAAATTAAGTCGCTATGACATACTATAGGAACTACGCCATCCCTTTCCCAATCGTGTATTGTTTCCTCGGCAACGAAAGGGCTGTCTGCTAGGAGTGGATTCTTTCATTCCGATGCACTATTTCGTGTTTACTGTGTCCCACGCACCATCATATTGACGAATTAACGCAGAAATTGCGTCGCTATGACATACTATAGGAACTATGCCATCTCTTTCCCAATCATGAATTGTTTCCCCGTCAACGAATGGGCTGCCTGCTAAGAGTGGATTCTCTCTTTTGCGATGCACTATTTCGTGTTTACTATGTCCCACGCACCCTCACATTGACGAATTAACGCAGAAATTGCGTCGCTATGACATACTATAGGATCTATGCCATCTCTTTCCCAATCGTGTATTTTCCCGGGCAACGAAAGGGCTGTCTGCTAGGAGTGGATTCTCTCTTTTCCGATGCACTATTTCGTGTTTACTGTGTCCCACGCACCATCACATTGACGAATTAACGCAGAAATTGCGGCGCTATGACATACTATAGGAACTATGCAATCTCTTCCCCAATCATGTATTGTTTCCGCGGCAACGAAAGGGCTGTCTGCTAGCAGTGGATTCTCTCTTTTCCGATGCGCTATTTCGTGTTTAGTGTGTCCCACGCACCATCACATTGACGAATTAACGCAGAAATTGCGGCGCTATGACATACTATAGGAACTATGCCATCTCTTTCCCAATCGTGTATTGTTTCCCCGGCAACGAAAGGGCTGTCTGCTAGGAGTGGATTCTCTCTTTTCCGATGCACTATTTCGTGCTTACTGTGTCCCACGCACCATCACATTGACGAATTAACGCAGAAATTGCGTCGCTATGACATACTATAGGAACTACGCCATCTCTTTCCCAATTGTGTATTGTTTCCCCGGCAACGAATGGGCTGTCTGCTAGGAGTGGATTCTCTCTTTTCCGAAACGCTATTTCATGTTTACTGTGTCCCACGCACCATCACATAGACGAATTAACGCAGAAATTGCGTCGCTATGACATACTATAGGAACTATGCCATCTCTTTCCCAATCGTGTATTTTCCCCGGCAACGAAAGGGCTGTCTGCTAGGAGTGGATTCTCTCTTTTCCGATGCACTATTTCGTGTTTACTGTGTCCCACGCACCATCACATTGACGAATTAACGCAGAAATTGCGGCGCTATGACATACTATAGGAACTATGCCATCTCCTTCCCAATCATGTATTGTTTCCCCGTCAACGAATGGGCTGCCTGCTAAGAGTGTATACTCTCTTTTGCGATGCACTATTTCGTGTTTACTGTGTCCCACGCACCATCACATTGACGAATTAATGCAGAAATTGCGTCGCTATGACATACTATAGGAACTATGCCATCTCTTTCCCAATCGTGTATTGTTTCCACGGCAACGAAAGGGCTGTCTGCTAGCAGTGGATTCTCTCTTTTCCGATGCACTATTTCGTGTTTACTGTGTCCCACGCACCATCACATTGACGAATTGACGCCGAAATTGCGTCGCTATGTCATAATATAGGAACTATGTCATCTCTTTCCCAATCGTGTATTGTTCCCCCGGCAACGAAAGGGCTGTCTACTAGGAGTGGATTCTCTCTTTTCCGATGCACTATTTCGTGTTTACTGTGTCCCACGCACCATCACATTGACGAATTAACGCAGAAATTGCGTCGCTATGACATACTATAGGAACTATGTCATCTCTTTCCCAATCGTGTATTGTTTCCCCGGCAACGAAAGTGCTGTCTGCTAGGACTGGATTCTCTCTTTTCCGATGCACTATTTCGTGTTTACTGTATCCCACGCACCATCACATTGACGAATTAACGCAGAAATTGCGTCGCTATGACATACTATAGGAACTATGCCATCTCTTTCCCAATCGTGTATTGTTTCACCGGCAACCATAGGGCTGTGTGCTAGGAGTGGATTATCTCTTTTCCGATGCACTATTTCGTGTTTACTGTGTCCCACGCACCATCACATTGACGAATTAACGCAGAAATTGCGTCGCTATGACATACTATAGGAACTATGCCATCTCTTTCCCAATCATGTATTGTTTCCCCGTCAACGAATGGGCTGCCTGCTAAGAGTGGATTCTCTCTTTTGCGATGCACTATTTCGTGTTTACTATGTCTCACGCACCCTCACATTGACGAATTAACGCAGAAATTGCGTCGCTATGACATACTATAGGAACTATGCCATCTCTTTCCCAATCGTGTATTTTCCCCGGCAACGAAAGGGATGTCTGCTAGGAGTGGATTCTCTCTTTTCCGATGCACTATTTCGTGTTTACTGTGTCCCACGCACCATCACATTGACGAATTAACGCAGAAATTGCGGCGCTATGACATACTATAGGAACTATGCAATCCCTTCCCCAATCATGTATTGTTTCCGCGGCAACGAAAGGGCTGTCTGCTAGCAGTGGATTCTCTCTTTTCCGATGCACTATTTCGTGTTTACTGTGTCCCATGCACCATCACATTGACGAATTAACGCAGAAATTGCGGCGCTATGACATACTATAGGAACTATGCCATCTCTTTCCCAATCGTGTATTGTTTCCCCGGCAACGAAAGGGCTGTCTGCTAGGAGTGGATTCTCTCTTTTCCGATGCACTATTTCGTGTTTACTGTGTCCCACGCACCATCACATTGACGAATTAACGCAGAAATTGCGTCGCTATGACATACGATAGGTACTATGAAATGTCTTTCCCAATCGTGTATTGTTTCCCCGGCAACGAAAGGGCTGTCTGCTAGGAGTGGATTCTCTCTTTTCCGATGCACTATTTCGAGTTTACTGTGTCCCACGCACCCTCGCATTGACGAATTAACGCAGAAATTGCGTCGCTATGACATACTATAGGAATTATGCCATCTCATTCCCAATCGTGTATTGTTTCCCCGGCATCCAAAGGGCTGTCTGCTAGGAGTGGATTCTCTCTTTTCCGATGCACTATTTGGTGTTTACTGTGTCCCACGCACCATCACATTGACGAATTAACGCAGAAATTGCGTCGCTATGACATACTATAGGAACTATGCCATCTCTTTCCCAATCGTGTATTGTTTCCCCGGCAACCAAAGGGCTGTGTGCTAGGAGTGGATTATCTCTTTTCCGATGCACTATTTCGTGTTTACTGTGTCCCACGCACCATCACATTGACGAATTAACGCAGAAATTGCGTCGCGATGACATACTATAAGAACTACGCCATCTCTTTCCCAATCGTCTATTGTTTCCCCGGCAACGAAAGGGCTGTCTGCTAGGAGCGGATACTCTCTTTTCCGATGCACTATTTCATGTTTACTATGTCCCACGCACCCTCACATTGACGAATTAACGCAGAAATTGCGTCGCTATGACATACTATAGTAACTATGCCATCTCTTTCCCAATCGAGTATTGTTTCCCCGGAAACGAAAGTGCTGTCTGCTAGGAGTGGATTATCTCTTTTCCGATGCACTATTTCGGGTTTACTGTGTCCCATGCACCATCACATAGTCGAATTATCGCAGAAATTGCGTCGCTATGACATACTATAGGAACTATGCGATCTCTTTCCCAATCGTGTATTTTTTCCCCGGCAACGATAGGGCTCTCTGCTAGGAGTGGATTCTCTCTTTTCCTATGCACTATTTCGTGTTTACTGTGTCCACCGCACCATCACATTGACGAATTAACGCAGAAATTGCGTCGCTATGACATACTATATGAACTATGCTATCTCTTTCCCAATCGTGTATTGTTTCCCCAGCATCGAAAGGGCTGTCTGCTAGGAGTGGATTCTCTCTTTTCCGATGCACTATTTCGTGTTTACTGTGTCCCACGCACCATCACATTGACGAAATGACGCAGAAATTGCGTCGCTATGTCATAATATAGGAACTATGTCATCTCTTTCCCAATCGTGTATTGTTTCCCCGGCAACGAAAGAGCTGTCTGCTAGGAGTGGATTCTCTCTTTTCCGATGCACTATTTCGTGTTTACTGTGTCCCACGCACCATCACATTGACGAATTAACGCAGAAATTGCGACCCTATGATATACTATAGGAACTATGCCATCTCTTTCCCAATCGTGTATTGTTTTCCCGGCAACGAAAGGGCTGTCTGCTAGGAGTGGATTGTCTCCTTTCCGATGCACTATTTCATGTTTACTGTGTCCCACGCACCATCACATTGACGAATTAACGCAGAAATTAAGTCGCTATGACATACTATAGGAACTACGCCATCCCTTTCCCAATCGTGTATTGTTTCCTCGGCAACGAAAGGGCTGTCTGCTAGGAGTGGATTCTTTCATTCCGATGCACTATTTCGTGTTTACTGTGTCCCACGCACCATCATATTGACGAATTAACGCAGAAATTGCGTCGCTATGACATACTATAGGAACTATGCCATCTCTTTCCCAATCATGAATTGTTTCCCCGTCAACGAATGGGCTGCCTGCTAAGAGTGGATTCTCTCTTTTGCGATGCACTATTTCGTGTTTACTGTGTCCCACGCACCATCACATTGACGAATTAACGCAGAAATTGCGTCGCTATGACATACTATAGGAACTATGCCATCTCTTTCCCAATCGTGTATTTTCCCCGGCAACGAAAGGGCTGTCTGCTAGGAGTGGATTCTCTCTTTTCCGATGCACTATTTCGTGTTTACTGTGTCCCACGCACCATCACATTGACGAATTAACGCAGAAATTGCGGCGCTATGACATACTATAGGAACTATGCCATCTCTTTCCCAATCATGTATTGTTTCCCCGTCAACGAATGGGCTGCCTGCTAAGAGTGGATACTCTCTTTTGCGATGCACTAATTCGTGTTTACTGTGTCCCACGCACCATCACATTGACGAATTGACGCCGAAATTGCGTCGCTATGTCATAATATAGGAACTATGTCATCTCTTTCCCAATCGTGTATTGTTCCCCCGGCAACGAAAGGGCTGTCTACTAGGAGTGGATTCTCTCTTTTCCGATGCACTATTTCGTGTTTACTGTGTCCCACGCACCATAACATTGACGAATTAACGCAGAAATTGCGTCGCTATGACATACTATAGGAACTATGTCATCTCTTTCCCAATCGTGTATTGTTTCCCCGGCAACGAAAGTGCTGTCTGCTAGGACTGGATTCTCTCTTTTCCGATGCACTATTTCGTGTTTACTGTATCCCACGCACCATCACATTGACGAATTAACGCAGAAATTGCGTCGCTATGACATACTATAGGAACTATGCCATCTCTTTCCCAATCGTGTATTGTTTCACCGGCAACCATAGGGCTGTGTGCTAGGAGTGGATTATCTCTTTTCCGATGCACTATTTCGTGTTTACTGTGTCCCACGCACCATCACATTGACGAATTAACGCAGAAATTGCGTCGCTATGACATACTATAGGAACTATGCCATCTCTTTCCCAATCATGTATTGTTTCCCCGTCAACGAATGGGCTGCCTGCTAAGAGTGGATTCTCTCTTTTGCGATGCACTATTTCGTGTTTACTATGTCTCACGCACCCTCACATTGACGAATTAACGCAGAAATTGCGTCGCTATGATATACTATAGGAACTATGCCATCTCTTTCCCAATCGTGTATTTTCCCCGGCAACGAAAGGGCTGTCTGCTAGGAGTGGATTCTCTCTTTTCCGATGCACTATTTCGTGTTTACTGTGTCCCACGCACCATCACATTGACGAATTAACGCAGAAATTGCGGCGCTATGACATACAATAGGAACTATGCAATCCCTTCCCCAATCATGTATTGTTTCCGCGGCAACGAAAGGGCTGTCTGCTAGCAGTGGATTCTCTCTTTTCCGATGCGCTATTTCGTGTTTACTGTGTCCCACGCACCATCACATTGACGAATTAACGCAGAAATTGCGGCGCTATGACATACTATAGGAACTATGCCATCTCTTTCCCAATCGTGTATTGTTTCCCCGGCAACGAAAGGGCTGTCTGCTAGGAGTGGATTCTCTCTTTTCCGATGCACTATTTCGTGTTTACTGTGTCCCACGCACCATCACATTGACGAATTAACGCAGAAATTGCGTCGCTATGACATACTATAGGTACTATGAAATGTCTTTCCCAATCGTGTATTGTTTCCCCGGCAACGAAAGGGCTGTCTGCTAGGAGTGGATTCTCTCTTTTCCGATGCACTATTTCGAGTTTACTGTGTCCCACGCACCATCACATTGACGAATTAACGCAGAAATTGCGTCGCTATGACATACTATAGGAACTACGCCATCTCTTTCCCAATCGTGTATTGTTTCCCCGGCAACGAAAGGGCTGTCTGCTAGGAGTGGATTCTCTCTTTTCCGAAACGCTATTTCATGTTTACTGTGTCCCACGCACCATCACATAGACGAATTAACGCAGAAATTGCGTCGCTATGACATACTATAGGAACTATGCTATCTCTTTCCCAATCGTGTATTTTTTCCCCGGCAACGCATGGCTCTCTGCTAGGAGTGGATTATCTCTTTTCCGATGCACTATTTCGGGTTTACTGTGTCCCACGCACCATCACATAGTCGAATTAACGCAGAAATTGCGTCTATATGACATACTATAGGAACTAGGCCATCTCTTTCCCAATCGAGTATTGTTTCCCCGGCAACGAAAGGGCTGTCTGCTAGGAGTGGATTCTCTCTTTTCCGATACACTATTTCGTGTTTACTGTGTCCCACGCACCATCACATTCACGAATTAACGCAGAAATTGCGTCGCTATGACATACTATAGGAACTATGCCATCTCTTTCCCAATCGTGTATTGTTTCACCGGCAACGAAAGGGCTGTCTGCTAGGAGTGGATTCTCTCTTTTCCGATGCACTATTTCATGTTTACTGTGTCCCAGGCACCATCAAATTGACGAATTAACGCAGAAATTGCGTCGCCATGACATACTATAGGAACTATGAAATCTCTTTCACAATCGTGTATTGTTTCCACGGCAACGAAAGGGCTGTCTACTAGGAGTGGATTCTCTCTTTTCCGATGCACTATTTCGTGTTTACTGTGTCCCACGCACCATCACATTGACGAATTAACGCACTAATTGCGGCGCTATGACATACTATAGGAACTATGCCATCTCTTCCCCAATCATGTATTGTTTCCGTGGCAACGAAAGGGCTGTCTGCTAGCAGTGGATTCTCTCTTTTCCGATGCGCTATTTCGTGTTTACTGTGTCCCACGCACCATCACATTGACGAATTAATGCAGAAATTGCGTCGCTATGAGATACTATAGGAACTATGATATCTCTTTCCCAATCGTGTATTGTTTCCCCGGCAACCAAAGGGCTGTCTGCTAGGAGTGGATTATCACTTTTCCGATGCACTATTTCGTGTTTACTGTGTCCCACGCACCATCACATTGACGAATTAAAGCAGAAATTGCGTCGCGATGACATACTATAGGAACTACGCCATCTCTTTCCCAATCGTGTATTGTTTCCCCGGCAACGAAAGGGCTGTCTGCTAGGAGCGGATACTCTCTTTTCCGATGCACTATTTCATGTTTACTATGTCCTACGCACCCTCACATTGACGAATTAACGCAGAAATTGCGTCGCTATGACATACTATAGTAACTAAGCCATCTCTTTCCCAATCGAGTATTGTTTCTCCGGAAACGAAAGGGCTGTCTGCTAGGAGTGGATTATCTCTTTTCCGATGCACTATTTCGGGTTTACTGTGTCCCACGCACCATCACATAGTCGAATTAACGCAGAAATTGCGTCGCTATGACATACTATAGGAACTATGCTATCTCTTTCCCAATCGTGTATTTTTTCCCCGGCAACGATAGGGCTCTCTGCTAGGAGTGGATTCTCTCTTTTCCGATGCACTATTTCATGTTTACAGTGTCCCACGCACCATCACATTGACGAATTAACGCAGAAATTGCGGCGCTATGACATACTATAGGAACTATGCCATCTCTTTCCCAATCGTGTATTGTTTCCCCGGCAACGAAAGGGCTGTCTGCTAGGAGTGGATTCTCTCTTTTGCGATGCACTATTTCGTGTTTACTGTGTCCCACGCACCATCACATTGACGAATTAATGCAGAAATTGCGTCGCTATGACATACTATAGGAACTATGCCATCTCTTTCCCAATCGTGTATTGTTTCCACGGCAACGAAAGGGCTGTCTGCTAGCAGTGGATTCTCTCTTTTCCGATGCACTATTTCGTGTTTACTGTGTCCCACGCACCATCACATTGACGAATTGACGCCGAAATTGCGTCGCTATGTCATAATATAGGAACTATGTCATCTCTTTCCCAATCGTGTATTGTTCCCCCGGCAACGAAAGGGCTGTCTACTAGGAGTGGATTCTCTCTTTTCCGATGCACTATTTCGTGTTTACTGTGTCCCACGCACCATCACATTGACGAATTAACGCAGAAATTGCGTCGCTATGACATACTATAGGAACTATGTCATCTCTTTCTCAATCGTGTATTGTTTCCCCGGCAACGAAAGTGCTGTCTGCTAGGACTGGATTCTCTCTTTTCCGATGCACTATTTCGTGTTTACTGTATCCCACGCACCATCACATTGACGAATTAACGCAGAAATTGCGTCGCTATGACATACTATAGGAACTATGCCATCTCTTTCCCAATCGTGTATTGTTTCACCGGCAACCATAGGGCTGTGTGCTAGGAGTGGATTATCTCTTTTCCGATGCACTATTTCGTGTTTACTGTGTCCCACGCACCATCACATTGACGAATTAACGCAGAAATTGCGTCGCTATGACATACTATAGGAACTATGCCATCTCTTTCCCAATCATGTATTGTTTCCCCGTCAACGAATGGGCTGCCTGCTAAGAGTGGATTCTCTCTTTTGCGATGCACTATTTCGTGTTTACTATGTCTCACGCACCCTCACATTGACGAATTAACGCAGAAATTGCGTCGCTATGACATACTATAGGAACTATGCCATCTCTTTCCCAATCGTGTATTTTCCCCGGCAACGAAAGGGCTGTCTGCTAGGAGTGGATTCTCTCTTTTCCGATGCACTATTTCGTGTTTACTGTGTCCCACGCACCATCACATTGACGAATTAACGCAGAAATTGCGGCGCTATGACATACAATAGGAACTATGCAATCCCTTCCCCAATCATGTATTGTTTCCGCGGCAACGAAAGGGCTGTCTGCTAGCAGTGGATTCTCTCTTTTCCGATGCGCTATTTCGTGTTTACTGTGTCCCACGCACCATCACATTGACGAATTAACGCAGAAATTGCGGCGCTATGACATACTATAGGAACTATGCCATCTCTTTCCCAATCGTGTATTGTTTCCCCGGCAACGAAAGGGCTGTCTGCTAGGAGTGGATTCTCTCTTTTCCGATGCACTATTTCGTGTTTACTGTGTCCCACGCACCATCACATTGACGAATTAACGCAGAAATTGCGTCGCTATGACATACTATAGGTACTATGAAATGTCTTTCCCAATCGTGTATTGTTTCCCCGGCAACGAAAGGGCTGTCTGCTAGGAGTGGATTCTCTCTTTTCCGATGCACTATTTCGTGTTTACTGTGTCCCACGCACCCTCGCATTGACGAATTAACGCAGAAATTGCGTCGCTATGACATACTATAGGAATTATGCCATCTCATTCCCAATCGTGTATTGTTTCCCCGGCATCCAAAGGGCTGTCTGCTAGGAGTGGATTCTCTCTTTTCCGATGCACTATTTCGTGTTTACTGTGTCCCACGCACCATCACATTGACGAATTAACGCAGAAATTGCGTCGCTATGACATACTATAGGAACTACGCCATCCCTTCCCCAATCATGTATTGTTTCCGCGGCAACGAAAGGGCTGTCTGCTAGCAGTGGATTCTCTCTTTTCCGATGCGCTATTTCGTGTTTACTGTGTCCCACGCACCATCACATTGACGAATTAACGCAGAAATTGCGTCGCTATGACATACTATAGGAACTATGCTATCTCTTTCCCAATCGTGTATTTTTTCCCCGGCAACGAAAGGCTCTCTGCTAGGAGTGGATTATCTCTTTTCCGATGCACTATTTCGGGTTTACTGTGTCCCACGCACCATCACATTGACGAATTAACGCACTAATTGCGGCGCTATGACATACTATAGGAACTATGCCATCTCTTCCCCAATCATGTATTGTTTCCGTGGCAACGAAAGGGCTGTCTGCTAGCAGTGGATTCTCTCTTTTCCGATGCGCTATTTCGTGTTTACTGTGTCCCACGCACCATCACATTGACGAATTAATGCAGAAATTGCGTCGCTATGAGATACTATAGGAACTATGATATCTCTTTTTCAATCGTGTATTGTTTCCCCGGCAACCAAAGGGCTGTCTGCTAGGAGTGGATTATCACTTTTCCGATGCACTATTTCGTGTTTACTGTGTCCCACGCACCATCACATTGACGAATTAAAGCAGAAATTGCGTCGCGATGACATACTATAGGAACTACGCCATCTCTTTCCCAATCGTGTATTGTTTCCCCGGCAACGAAAGGGCTGTCTGCTAGGAGCGGATACTCTCTTTTCCGATGCACTATTTCATGTTTACTATGTCCTACGCACCCTCACATTGACGAATTAACGCAGAAATTGCGTCGCTATGACATACTATAGTAACTAAGCCATCTCTTTCCCAATCGAGTATTGTTTCTCCGGAAACGAAAGGGCTGTCTGCTAGGAGTGGATTATCTCTTTTCCGATGCACTATTTCGGGTTTACTGTGTCCCACGCACCATCACATAGTCGAATTAACGCAGAAATTGCGTCGCTATGACATACTATAGGAACTATGCTATCTCTTTCCCAATCGTGTATTTTTTCCCCGGCAACGATAGGGCTCTCTGCTAGGAGTGGATTCTCTCTTTTCCGATGCACTATTTCATGTTTACAGTGTCCCACGCACCATCACATTGACGAATTAACGCAGAAATTGCGTCGCTATGACATACTATAGGTACTATGACATGTCTTTCCCAATCGTGTATTGTTTCCCCGGCAACGAAAGGGCTGTCTGCTAGGAGTGGATTCTCTCTTTTCCGATACACTATTTCGTGTTTACTGTGTCCCATGCACCATCACATTGACGAATTAACGAAGAAATTGCGTCGCTATGACATACTATAGTAACTATGACATGTCTTTCACAATCGTGTATTGTTTCCACAGCAACGAAAGGGCTGTCTACTAGGAGTGGATTCTCTATTTTCCGATGCACTATTGCATGTTTACTATGTCCCACGCACCCTCACATTGACGAATTAACGCAGAAAGTGCGTCGCTATGACATACTATAGGAACTATGCATCTCTTTCCCAATCGTGTATTGTTTCCACGGCAACGAAAGGGCTGTCTGCTAGGAGTGGATTCTCTCATTTCTGATGCACTATTTGGTGTTTACTGTGTCCCACGCACCATCACATTGACGAATTAACGCAGAAATTGCGTCGCTATGACATACTATAGGAACTATGCCATCTCTTCCCCAATCATGTATTGTTTCCCCGTCAACGAATGGGCTGCCTGCTAAGAGTGGATTCTCTCTTTTCCGATGCACTATTTCGTGTTTACTATGTCCCACGCACCCTCACATTGACGAATTAACGCAGAAATTGCGTCGCTATGACATACTATAGGTACTATGCTATGTCTTTCCCAATCGTGTATTGTTTCCCCGGCAACGAAAGGGCTGCCTGCTAAGAGTCTATTCTCTCTTTTCCGATGCACTATTTCGTGTTTACTATGTCCCACGCACCATCACATTGACGAATTGACGCCGAAATTGCGTCGCTATGTCATAATATAGGAACTATGTCATGTCTTTCCCAATCGTGTATTGTTCCCCCGGCAACGAAAGGGCTGTCTACTAGGAGTGGATTCTCTCTTTTCCGATGCACTATTTCGTGTTTACTGTGTCCCACGCACCATCCCATTGACGAATTAACGCAGAAATTGCGTCGCTATGACATACTATAGGAACTATGTCATCTCTTTCCCAATCGTGTATTGTTTCCCCGGCAACGAAAGTGCTGTCTGCTAGGACTGGATTCTCTCTTTTCCGATGCACTATTTCGTGTTTACTGTATCCCACGCACCATCACATTGACGAATTAACGCAGAAATTGCGTCGCTATGACATACTATAGGAACTATGCCATCTCTTTCCCAATCGTGTATTGTTTCACCGGCAACCATAGGGCTGTGTGCTAGGAGTGGATTATCTCTTTTCCGATGCACTATTTTGTGTTTACTGTGTCCCACGCACCATCACATTGACGAATTAACGCAGAAATTGCGTCGCTATGACATACTATAGGAACTATGCCATCTCTTTCCCAATCATGTATTGTTTCCCCGTCAACGAATGGGCTGCCTGCTAAGAGTGGATTCTCTCTTTTGCGATGCACTATTTCGTGTTTACTATGTCTCACGCACCCTCACATTGACGAATTAACGCAGAAATTGCGTCGCTATGACATACTATAGGAACTATGCCATCTCTTTCCCAATCGTGTATTTTCCCCGGCAACGAAAGGGCTGTCTGCTAGGAGTGGATTCTCTCTTTTCCGATGCACTATTTCGTGTTTACTGTGTCCCACGCACCATCACATTGACGAATTAACGCAGAAATTGCGGCGCTATGACATACTATAGGAACTATGCAATCCCTTCCCCAATCATGTATTGTTTCCGCGGCAACGAAAGGGCTGTCTGCTAGCAGTGGATTCTCTCTTTTCCGATGCGCTATTTCGTGTTTACTGTGTCCCACGCACCATCACATTGACGAATTAACGCAGAAATCGCGGCGCTATGACATACTATAGGAACTATGCCATCTCTTTCCCAATCGTGTATTGTTTCCCCGGCAACGAAAGGGCTGTCTGCTAGGAGTGGATTCTCTCTTTTCCGATGCACTATTTCGTGTTTACTGTGTCCCACGCACCATCACATTGACGAATTAACGCAGAAATTGCGTCGCTATGACATACTATAGGTACTATGAAATGTCTTTCCCAATCGTGTATTGTTTCCCCGGCAACGAAAGGGCTGTCTGCTAGGAGTGGATTCTCTCTTTTCCGATGCACTATTTCGAGTTTACTGTGTCCCACGCACCCTCGCATTGACGAATTAACGCAGAAATTGCGTCGCTATGACATACTATAGGAATTATGCCATCTCATTCCCAATCGTGTATTGTTTCCCCGGCAACGAAAGGGCTGTCTGCTAGGAGTGGATTCTCTCTTTTCCGATGCACTATTTCGTGCTTACTGTGTCCCACGCACCATCACATTGACGAATTAACGCAGAAATTGCGTCGCTATGACATACTATAGGAACTACGCCATCTCTTTCCCAATTGTGTATTGTTTCCCCGGCAACGAATGGGCTGTCTGCTAGGAGTGGATTCTCTCTTTTCCGAAACGCTATTTCATGTTTACTGTTTCCCACGCACCATCACATAGACGAATTAGCGCAGAAATTGCGTCGCTATGACATACTATAGGAACTATGCCATCTCTTTCCCAATCGTGTATTTTCCCCGGCAACGAAAGGGCTGTCTGCTAGGAGTGGATTCTCTCTTTTCCGATGCACTATTTCGTGTTTACTGTGTCCCACGCACCATCACATTGACGAATTAACGCAGAAATTGCGGCGCTATGACATACTATAGGAACTATGCCATCTCTTTCCCAATCATGTATTGTTTCCCCGTCAACGAATGGGCTGCCTGCTAAGAGTGGATACTCTCTTTTGCGATGCACTATTTCGTGTTTACTGTGTCCCACGCACCATCACATTGACGAATTAATGCAGAAATTGCGTCGCTATGACATACTATAGGAACTATGCCATCTCTTTCCCAATCGTGTATTGTTTCCACGGCAACGAAAGGGCTGTCTGCTAGCAGTGGATTCTCTCTTTTCCGATGCACTATTTCGTGTTTACTGTGTCCCACGCACCATCACATTGACGAATTGACGCCGAAATTGCGTCGCTATGTCATAATATAGGAACTATGTCATCTCTTTCCCAATCGCGTATTGTTCCCCCGGCAACGAAAGGGCTGTCTACTAGGAGTGGATTCTCTCTTTTCCGATGCACTATTTCGTGTTTACTGTGTCCCACGCACCATCACATTGACGAATTAACGCAGAAATTGCGTCGCTATGACATACTATAGGAACTATGTCATCTCTTTCCCAATCGTGTATTGTTTCCCCGGCAACGAAAGTGCTGTCTGCTAGGACTGGATTCTCTCTTTTCCGATGCACTATTTCGTGTTTACTGTATCCCACGCACCATCACATTGACGAATTAACGCAGAAATTGCGTCGCTATGACATACTATAGGAACTATGCCATCTCTTTCCCAATCGTGTATTGTTTCACCGGCAACCATAGGGCTGTGTGCTAGGAGTGGATTATCTCTTTTCCGATGCACTATTTCGTGTTTACTGTGTCCCACGCACCATCACATTGACGAATTAACGCAGAAATTGCGTCGCTATGACATACTATAGGAACTATGCCATCTCTTTCCCAATCATGTATTGTTTCCCCGTCAACGAATGGGCTGCCTGCTAAGAGTGGATTCTCTCTTTTGCGATGCACTATTTCGTGTTTACTATGTCTCACGCACCCTCACATTGACGAATTAACGCAGATATTGCGTCGCTATGACATACTATAGGAACTATGCCATCTCTTTCCCAATCGTGTATTTTCCCCGGCAACGAAAGGGCTGTCTGCTAGGAGTGGATTCTCTCTTTTCCGATGCACTATTTCGTGTTTACTGTGTCCCACGCACCATCACATTGACGAATTAACGCAGAAATTGCGGCGCTATGACATACAATAGGAACTATGCAATCCCTTCCCCAATCATGTATTGTTTCCGCGGCAACGAAAGGGCTGTCTGCTAGCAGTGGATTCTCTCTTTTCCGATGCGCTATTTCGTGTTTACTGTGTCCCACGCACCATCACATTGACGAATTAACGCAGAAATTGCGGCGCTATGACATACTATAGGAACTATGCCATCTCTTTCCCAATCGTGTATTGTTTCCCCGGCAACGAAAGGGCTGTCTGCTAGGAGTGGATTCTCTCTTTTCCGATGCACTATTTCGTGTTTACTGTGTCCCACGCACCATCACATTGACGAATTAACGCAGAAATTGCGTCGCTATGACATACTATAGGTACTATGAAATGTCTTTCCCAATCGTGTATTGTTTCCCCGGCAACGAAAGGGCTGTCTGCTAGGAGTGGATTCTCTCTTTTCCGATGCACTATTTCGAGTTTACTGTGTCCCACGCACCCTCGCATTGACGAATTAACGCAGAAATTGCGTCGCTATGACATACTATACTAATTATGCCATCTCATTCCCAATCGTGTATTGTTTCCCCGGCATCCAAAGGGCTGTCTGCTAGGAGTGGATTCTCTCTTTTCCGATGCACTATTTCGTGTTTACTGTGTCCCACGCACCATCACATTGACGAATTAACGCAGAAATTGCGTCGCTATGACATACTATAGGAACTACGCCATCTCTTTCCCAATCGTGTATTGTTTCCCCGGCAACGAAAGGGCTGTCTGCTAGGAGTGGATTCTCTCTTTTCCGAAACGCTATTTCATGTTTACTGTGTCCCACGCACCATCACATAGACGAATTAACGCAGAAATTGCGTCGCTATGACATACTATAGGAACTATGCTATCTCTTTCCCAATCGTGTATTTTTTCCCCGGCAACGAAAGGCTCTCTGCTAGGAGTGGATTATCTCTTTTCCGATGCACTATTTCGGGTTTACTGTGTCCCACGCACCATCACATAGTCGAATTAACGCAGAAATTGCGTCTATATGACATACTATAGGAACTAGGCCATCTCTTTCCCAATCGAGTATTGTTTCCCCGGCAACGAAAGGGCTGTCTGCTAGGAGTGGATTCTCTCTTTTCCGATACACTATTTCGTGTTTACTGTGTCCCACGCACCATCACATTCACGAATTAACGCAGAAATTGCGTCGCTATGACATACTATAGGAACTATGCCATCTCTTTCCCAATCGTGTATTGTTTCACCGGCAACGAAAGGGCTGTCTGCTAGGAGTGGATTCTCTCTTTTCCGATGCACTATTTCATGTTTACTGTGTCCCAGGCACCATCAAATTGACGAATTAACGCAGAAATTGCGTCGCCATGACATACTATAGGAACTATGAAATTTCTTTCACAATCGTGTATTGTTTCCACGGCAACGAAAGGGCTGTCTACTAGGAGTGGATTCTCTCTTTTCCGATGCACTATTTCGTGTTTACTGTGTCCCACGCACCATCACTGACGAATTAACGCACTAATTGCGGCGCTATGAAATACTATAGGAACTATGCCATCTCTTCCCCAATCATGTATTGTTTCCGTGGCAACGAAAGGGCTGTCTGCTAGCAGTGGATTCTCTCTTTTCCGATGCGCTATTTCGTGTTTACTGTGTCCCACGCACCATCACATTGACGAATTAATGCAGAAATTGCGTCGCTATGAGATACTATAGGAACTACGCCATCTCTTTCCCAATGGTGTATTGTTTCCCCGGCAACGAAAGGGCTGTCTGCTAGGAGCGGATACTCTCTTTTCCGATGCACTATTTCATGTTTACTATGTCCTACGCACCCTCACATTGACGAATTAACGCAGAAATTGCGTCGCTATGACATACTATAGTAACTAAGCCATCTCTTTCCCAATCGAGTATTGTTTCTCCGGAAACGAAAGGGCTGTCTGCTAGGAGTGGATTATCTCTTTTCCGATGCACTATTTCGGGTTTACTGTGTCCCACGCACCATCACATAGTCGAATTAACGCAGAAATTGCGTCGCTATGACATACTATAGGAACTATGCTATCTCTTTCCCAATCGTGTATTTTTTCCCCGGCAACGATAGGGCTCTCTGCTAGGAGTGGATTCTCTCTTTTCCGATGCACTATTTCATGTTTACAGTGTCCCACGCACCATCACATTGACGAATTAACGCAGAAATTGCGTCGCTATGACATACTATAGGTACTATGACATGTCTTTCCCAATCGTGTATTGTTTCCCCGGCAACGAAAGGGCTGTCTGCTAGGAGTGGATTCTCTCTTTTCCGATACACTATTTCGTGTTTACTGTGTCCCATGCACCATCACATTGACGAATTAACGAAGAAATTGCGTCGCTATGACATACTATAGTAACTATGACATGTCTTTCACAATCGTGTATTGTTTCCACGGCAACGAAAGGGCTGTCTACTAGGAGTGGATTCTCTATTTTCCGATGCACTATTGCATGTTTACTATGTCCCACGCACCCTCACATTGACGAATTAACGCAGAAAGTGCGTCGCTATGACATACTATAGGAACTATGCATCTCTTTCCCAATCGTGTATTGTTTCCACGGCAACGAAAGGGCTGTCTGCTAGGAGTGGATTCTCTCATTTCTGATGCACTATTTGGTGTTTACTGTGTCCCACGCACCATCACATTGACGAATTAACGCAGAAATTGCGTCGCTATGACATACTATAGGAACTATGCCATCTCTTCCCCAATCATGTATTGTTTCCCCGTCAACGAATGGGCTGCCTGCTAAGAGTGGATTCTCTCTTTTCCGATGCACTATTTCGTGTTTACTATGTCCCACGCACCCTCACATTGACGAATTAACGCAGAAATTGCGTCGCTATGACATACTATAGGTACTATGCTATGTCTTTCCCAATCGTGTATTGTTTCCCCGGCAACGAAAGGGCTGCCTGCTAAGAGTCTATTCTCTCTTTTCCGATGCACTATTTCGTGTTTACTATGTCCCACGCACCATCACATTGACGAATTGACGCCGAAATTGCGTCGCTATGTCATAATATAGGAACTATGTCATGTCTTTCCCAATCGTGTATTGTTCCCCCGGCAACGAAAGGGCTGTCTACTAGGAGTGGATTCTCTCTTTTCCGATGCACTATTTCGTGTTTACTGTGTCCCACGCACCATCACATTGACGAATTAACGCAGAAATTGCGTCGCTATGACATACTATAGGAACTATGTCATCTCTTTCCCAATCGTGTATTGTTTCCCCGGCAACGAAAGTGCTGTCTGCTAGGACTGGATTCTCTCTTTTCCGATGCACTATTTCGTGTTTACTGTATCCCACGCACCATCACATTGACGAATTAACGCAGAAATTGCGTCGCTATGACATACTATAGGAACTATGCTATCTCTTTCCCAATCGTGTATTTTTTCCCCGGCAACGATAGGGCTCTCTGCTAGGAGTGGATTCTCTCTTTTCCGATGCACTATTTCATGTTTACAGTGTCCCACGCACCATCACATTGACGAATTAACGCAGAAATTGCGTCGCTATGACATACTATAGGTACTATGACATGTCTTTCCCAATCGTGTATTGTTTCCCCGGCAACGAAAGGGCTGTCTGCTAGGAGTGGATTCTCTCTTTTCCGATACACTATTTCGTGTTTACTGTGTCCCATGCACCATCACATTGACGAATTAACGAAGAAATTGCGTCGCTATGACATACTATAGTAACTATGACATGTCTTTCACAATCGTGTATTGTTTCCACGGCAACGAAAGGGCTGTCTACTAGGAGTGGATTCTCTATTTTCCGATGCACTATTGCATGTTTACTATGTCCCACGCACCCTCACATTGACGAATTAACGCAGAAAGTGCGTCGCTATGACATACTATAGGAACTATGCATCTCTTTCCCAATCGTGTATTGTTTCCACGGCAACGAAAGGGCTGTCTGCTAGGAGTGGATTCTCTCATTTCTGATGCACTATTTGGTGTTTACTGTGTCCCACGCACCATCACATTGACGAATTAACGCAGAAATTGCGTCGCTATGACATACTATAGGAACTATGCCATCTCTTCCCCAATCATGTATTGTTTCCCCGTCAACGAATGGGCTGCCTGCTAAGAGTGGATTCTCTCTTTTCCGATGCACTATTTCGTGTTTACTATGTCCCACGCACCCTCACATTGACGAATTAACGCAGAAATTGCGTCGCTATGACATACTATAGGTACTATGCTATGTCTTTCCCAATCGTGTATTGTTTCCCCGGCAACGAAAGGGCTGCCTGCTAAGAGTCTATTCTCTCTTTTCCGATGCACTATTTCGTGTTTACTATGTCCCACGCACCATCACATTGACGAATTGACGCCGAAATTGCGTCGCTATGTCATAATATAGGAACTATGTCATGTCTTTCCCAATCGTGTATTGTTCCCCCGGCAACGAAAGGGCTGTCTACTAGGAGTGGATTCTCTCCTTTCCGATGCACTATTTCGTGTTTACTGTGTCCCACGCACCATCACATTGACGAATTAACGCAGAAATTGCGTCGCTATGACATACTATAGGAACTATGTCATCTCTTTCCCAATCGTGTATTGTTTCCCCGGCAACGAAAGTGCTGTCTGCTAGGACTGGATTCTCTCTTTTCCGATGCACTATTTCGTGTTTACTGTATCCCACGCACCATCACATTGACGAATTAACGCAGAAATTGCGTCGCTATGACATACTATAGGAACTATGCCATCTCTTTCCCAATCGTGTATTGTTTCACCGGCAACCATAGGGCTGTGTGCTAGGAGTGGATTATCTCTTTTCCGATGCACTATTTCGTGTTTACTGTGTCCCACGCACCATCACATTGACGAATTAACGCAGAAATTGCGTCGCTATGACATACTATAGGAACTATGCCATCTCTTTCCCAATCGTGTATTGTTTCACCGGCAACCATAGGGCTGTGTGCTAGGATTGGATTCTCTCTTTTCCGATGCACTATTTCGTGTTTACTGTGTCCCACGCACCATCACATTGACGAATTAACGCAGAAATTGCGTCGCTATGACATACTATAGGAACTATGCCATCTCTTTCCCAATCGTGTATTGTTTCACCGGCAACCATAGGGCTGTGTGCTAGGAGTGGATTCTCTCTTTTCCGATGCACTATTTCGTGTTTACTGTGTCCCACGCACCATCACATTGACGAATTAACGCAGAAATTGCGTCGCTATGACATACTATAGGAACTATGCCATCTCTTTCCCAATCATGTATTGTTTCCCCGGCAACGAAAGGGCTGTCTGCTAGGAGTGGATTCTCTCTTTTCCGATGCACTATTTCGTGTTTACTGTGTCCCACGCACCATCACATTGACGAATTAACGCAGAAATTGCGTCGCTATGACATACTATAGGTACTATGAAATGTCTTTCCCAATCGTGTATTGTTTCCCCGGCAACGAAAGGGCTGTCTGCTAGGAGTGGATTCTCTCTTTTCCGATGCACTATTTCGAGTTTACTGTGTCCCACGCACCCTCGCATTGACGAATTAACGCAGAAATTGCGTCGCTATGACATACTATAGGAATTATGCCATCTCATTCCCAATCGTGTATTGTTTCCCCGGCATCCAAAGGGCTGTCTGCTAGGAGTGGATTCTCTCTTTTCCGATGCACTATTTCGTGTTTACTGTGTCCCACGCACCATCACATTGACGAATTAACGCAGAAATTGCGTCGCTATGACATACTATAGGAACTACGCCATCTCTTTCCCAATCGTGTATTGTTTCCCCGGCAACGAAAGGGCTGTCTGCTAGGAGTGGATTCTCTCTTTTCCGAAACGCTATTTCATGTTTACTGTGTCCCACGCACCATCACATAGACGAATTAACGCAGAAATTGCGTCACTATGACATACTATAGGAACTATGCTATCTCTTTCCCAATCGTGTATTTTTTCCCCGGCAACGAAAGGCTCTCTGCTAGGAGTGGATTATCTCTTTTCCGATGCACTATTTCGGGTTTACTGTGTCCCACGCACCATCACATAGTCGAATTAACGCAGAAATTGCGTCTATATGACATACTATAGGAACTAGGCCATCTCTTTCCCAATCGAGTATTGTTTCCCCGGCAACGAAAGGGCTGTCTGCTAGGAGTGGATTCTCTCTTTTCCGATACACTATTTCGTGTTTACTGTGTCCCACGCACCATCACATTCACGAATTAACGCAGAAATTGCGTCGCTATGACATACTATAGGAACTATGCCATCTCTTTCCCAATCGTGTATTGTTTCACCGGCAACGAAAGGGCTGTCTGCTAGGAGTGGATTCTCTCTTTTCCGATGCACTATTTCATGTTTACTGTGTCCCAGGCACCATCAAATTGACGAAATAATGCAGAAATTGCGTCGCCATGACATACTATAGGAACTATGAAATCTCTTTCACAATCGTGTATTGTTTCCACGGCAACGAAAGGGCTGTCTACTAGGAGTGGATTCTCTCTTTTCCGATGCACTATTTCGTGTTTACTGTGTCCCACGCACCATCACATTGACGAATTAACGCACTAATTGCGGCGCTATGACATACTATAGGAACTATGCCATCTCTTCCCCAATCATGTATTGTTTCCGTGGCAACGAAAGGGCTGTCTGCTAGCAGTGGATTCTCTCTTTTCCGATGCGCTATTTCGTGTTTACAGTGTCCCACGCACCATCACATTGACGAATTAATGCAGAAATTGCGTCGCTATGAGATACTATAGGAACTATGATATCTCTTTCCCAATCGTGTATTGTTTCCCCGGCAACCAAAGGGCTGTCTGCTAGGAGTGGATTATCACTTTTCCGATGCACTATTTCGTGTTTACTGTGTCCCACGCACCATCACATTGACGAATTAAAGCAGAAATTGCGTCGCGATGACATACTATAGGAACTACGCCATCTCTTTCCCAATCGTGTATTGTTTCCCCGGCAACGAAAGGGCTGTCTGCTAGGAGCGGATACTCTCTTTTCCGATGCACTATTTCATGTTTACTATGTCCTACGCACCCTCACATTGACGAATTAACGCAGAAATTGCGTCGCTATGACATACTATAGTAACTAAGCCATCTCTTTCCCAATCGAGTATTGTTTCTCCGGAAACGAAAGGGCTGTCTGCTAGGAGTGGATTATCTCTTTTCCGATGCACTATTTCGGGTTTACTGTGTCCCACGCACCATCACATAGTCGAATTAACGCCGAAATTGCGTGGCTATGACATACTATAGGAACTATGCTATCTCTTTCCCAATCGTGTATTTTTTCCCCGGCAACGATAGGGCTCTCTGCTAGGAGTGGATTCTCTCTTTTCCGATGCACTATTTCATGTTTACAGTGTCCCACGCACCATCACATTGACGAATTAACGCAGAAATTGCGTCGCTATGACATACTATAGGTACTATGACATGTCTTTCCCAATCGTGTATTGTTTCCCCGGCAACGAAAGGGCTGTCTGCTAGGAGTGGATTCTCTCTTTTCCGATACACTATTTCGTGTTTACTGTGTCCCATGCACCATCACATTGACGAATTAACGAAGAAATTGCGTCGCTATGACATACTATAGTAACTATGACATGTCTTTCACAATCGTGTATTGTTTCCACGGCAACGAAAGGGCTGTCTACTAGGAGTGGATTCTCTATTTTCCGATGCACTATTGCATGTTTACTATGTCCCACGCACCCTCACATTGACGAATTAACGCAGAAAGTGCGTCGCTATGACATACTATAGGAACTATGCATCTCTTTCCCAATCGTGTATTGTTTCCACGGCAACGAAAGGGCTGTCTGCTAGGAGTGGATTCTCTCATTTCTGATGCACTATTTGGTGTTTACTGTGTCCCACGAACCATCACATTGACGAATTAACGCAGAAATTGCGTCGCTATGACATACTATAGGAACTATGCCATCTCTTCACCAATCATGTATTGTTTCCCCGTCAACGAATGGGCTGCCTGCTAAGAGTGGATTCTCTCTTTTCCGATGCACTATTTCGTGTTTACTATGTCCCACGCACCCTCACATTGACGAATTAACGCAGAAATTGCGTCGCTATGACATACTATAGGTACTATGCTATGTCTTTCCCAATCGTGTATTGTTTCCCCGGCAACGAAAGGGCTGCCTGCTAAGAGTCTATTCTCTCTTTTCCGATGCACTATTTCGTGTTTACTATGTCCCACGCACACTCACATTGACGAATTAACGCAGAAATAGCGTCGCTATGACATACTATAGGAACTATGCATCTCTTTCCCAATCGTGAATTGTTTCCACGGCAACGAAAGGGCTGTCTGCTAGGAGTGGATCCTCTCTTTTCCGATGCACTATTTGGTGTTTACTGTGTCCCACGCACCCTCACATTGACGAATTAACGCAGAAATTGCGTCGCTATGACATACTATAGGTACTATGCTATGTCTTTCCCAATCGTGTATTGTTTCCCCGGCAACGAAAGGGCTGCCTGCTAAGAGTCTATTCTCTCTTTTCCGATGCACTATTTCGTGTTTACTATGTCCCACGCACACTCACATTGACGAATTAACGCAGAAATAGCGTCGCTATGACATACTATAGGAACTATGCATCTCTTTCCCAATCGTGAATTGTTTCCACGGCAACGAAAGGGCTGTCTGCTAGGAGTGGATCCTCTCTTTTCCGATGCACTATTTGGTGTTTACTGTGTCCCACGCACCATCACATTGACGAATTAACGCAGAAATTGCGTCGCTATGACATACTATAGGAACTATGCCATCTCTTTCCCAATCATGTATTGTTTCCCCGTCAACGAATGGGTTGCGTGCTAAGAGTGGAATCTCTCTTTTCCGATGCACTGTTTCGTGTTTACTATGTCCCACGCACCCTCACATTGACGAATTAACGCAGAAAGTGCGTCGCTATGACATACTATAGGAACTATGCATCTCTTTCCCAATCGTGTATTGTTTCCACGGCAACGAAAGGGCTGTCTGCTAGGAGTGGATTCTCTCATTTCTGATGCACTATTTGGTGTTTACTGTGTCCCACGAACCATCACATTGACGAATTAACGCAGAAATTGCGTCGCTATGACATACTATAGGAACTATGCCATCTCTTCACCAATCATGTATTGTTTCCCCGTCAACGAATGGGCTGCCTGCTAAGAGTGGATTCTCTCTTTTCCGATGCACTATTTCGTGTTTACTATGTCCCACGCACCCTCACATTGACGAATTAACGCAGAAATTGCGTCGCTATGACATACTATAGGTACTATGCTATGTCTTTCCCAATCGTGTATTGTTTCCCCGGCAACGAAAGGGCTGCCTGCTAAGAGTCTATTCTCTCTTTTCCGATGCACTATTTCGTGTTTACTATGTCCCACGCACACTCACATTGACGAATTAACGCAGAAATAGCGTCGCTATGACATACTATAGGAACTATGCATCTCTTTCCCAATCGTGAATTGTTTCCACGGCAACGAAAGGGCTGTCTGCTAGGAGTGGATCCTCTCTTTTCCGATGCACTATTTGGTGTTTACTGTGTCCCACGCACCATCACATTGACGAATTAACGCAGAAATTGCGTCGCTATGACATACTATAGGAACTATGCCATCTCTTTCCCAATCATGTATTGTTTCCCCGTCAACGAATGGGTTGCGTGCTAAGAGTGGAATCTCTCTTTTCCGATGCACTATTTCGTGTTTACTATGTCCCACGCACCCTCACATTGACGAATTAACGCAGAAATTGCGTCGCTATGACATACTATAGGAACTATGCCATCTCTTTCCCAATCGTGTATTTTCCCCGGCAACGAAAGGGCTGTCTGCTAGGAGTGGATTCTCTCTTTTCCGATGCACTATTTCGTGTTTACTGTGTCCCACGCACCATCACATTGACGAATTAACGCAGAAATTGCGTCGCTATGACATACTATAGGAACTATACCATCTCTTTCCCAATCGTGTATTGTTTCCCCGGCAACGAAAGGGCTGTCTGCTAGGAGTGGATTCTCTCTTTTCCGATGCACTGTTTCGTGTTTACTGTGCCCACGCACCATGACATTGACGAATTAACGCAGAAATTGCGTCGCTATGACATACTATAGGAACTATGCCATCTCTTCCACAATCATGTATTGTTTCCACGGCAACGAAAGGGCTGTCTGCTAGGAGTGGATTCTCTCTTTTCCGATGCGCTATTTCGTGTTTACTGTGTCCCACGCACCATCACATTGACGAATTAACGCAGAAATTGCGTCGCTATGACATACTATAGGAACTATGCATCTCTTTCCCGATCGTGTATTGTTTCCACGGCAACGAAAGGGCTGTCTGCTAGGAGTGGATTCTCTCTTTTCCGATGCACTATTTGGTGTTTACTGTGTCCCACGCACCATCACATTGACGAATTAACGCAGAAATTGCGTCGCTATGACATACTATAGGAACTATGCCATATCTTTCCCAATCATGTATTGTTTCCCCGTCAACGAATGGGCTTCCTGCTAAGTGTGGATTCTCTCTTTTCCGATGCACTATTTCGTGTTTTCTATGTCCCACGCACCCTCACATTGACGAATTAACGCAGAAATTGCGTCGCTGTGACATACTATAGGAACTATGCTATCTCTTTCCCAATCGTGTATTTTTTCCCCGGCAACGATAGGGCACTCTGCTAGGAGAGGATTCTCTCTTTTCCGATGCACTATTTCGTGTTTACAGTGTCCCACGCACCATCACATTGACGAATTAACGCAGAAATTGCGTCGCTATGACATACTATAGGTACTATGCCATGTCTTTCCCAATCGTGTATTGTTTCCCCGGCAACGAAAGGGCTGTCTGCTAGGAGTGGATTCTCTCTTTTCCGATACACTATTTCGTGTTTACTGTGTCCCACGCACCATCACATTGACGAATTAACGCAGAAATTGCGTCGCTATGACATACTATAGGAACTATGCATCTCTTTCCCGATCGTGTATTGTTTCCACGGCAACGAAAGGGCTGTCTGCTAGGAGTGGATTCTCTCTTTTCCGATGCACTATTTGGTGTTTACTGTGTCCCACGCACCATCACATTGACGAATTAACGCAGAAATTGCGTCGCTATGACATACTATAGGAACTATGCCATCTCTTTCCCAATCGTGTATTGTTTCCCCGGCAACGAAAGAGCTGTGTGCTAGGAGTGGATTATCTCTTTTCCGATGCACTATTTCGTGTTTACTGTGTCCACCACACCATCACATTGACGAATTAACGCAGAAATTGCGTCGCTATGACATACTATATGAACTATGCTATCTCTTTCCCGATCGTGTATTGTTTCCCCAGCATCGAAAGGGCTGTCTGCTAGGAGTGGATTCTCTCTTTTCCGATGCACTATTTCGTGTTTGCTGTGTCCCACGCACCATCACATTGACGAATTGACGCAGAAATTGCGTCGCTATGTCATAATATAGGAACTATGTCATCTCTTTCCCAATCGTGTATTGTTTCCCCGGCAACGAAAGAGCTGTCTGCTAGGAGTGGATTCTCTCTTTTCCGATGCACTATTTCGTGTTTACTGTGTCCCACGCACCATCACATTGACGAATTAACGCAGAAATTGCGTCGCTATGATATACTATAGGAACTATGCCATCTCTTTCCCAATCGTGTATTGTTTTCCCGGCAACGAAAGGGCTGTCTGTTAGGAGTGGATTATCTCCTTTCCGATGCACTATTTCGTGTTTACTGTGTAACACGCACCATCACATTGACGAATTAACGCAGAAACTAAGTCGCTATGACATACTATAGGAACTACGCCATCTCTTTCCCAATCGTGTATTGTTTCCCCGGCAACGAAAGGGCTGTCTGCTAGGAGTGGATTCTTTCATTCCGATGCACAATTTCGTGTTTACTGTGTCCCACGCACCATCACATTGACGAATTAACGCAGAAATTGCGTCACTATGACATACTATAGGAACTATGCCATCTCTTTCCCAATCATGTATTGTTTCCCCGTCAACGAATGGGCTGCTTGCTAAGAGTGGATTCTCTCTTTTCCGATGCACTATTTCGTGTTTACTATGTCCCACGCACACTCACATTGACGAATTAACGCAGAAATAGCGTCGCTATGACATACTATAGGAACTATGCCATCTCTTTCCCAATCGTGTATTTTCCCTGGCAACGAAAGGGCTGTCTGCTAGGAGTGGATTCTCTCTTTTCCGATGCACTATTTCGTGTTTACTGTGTCCCACGCACCATCACATTGACGAATTAACGCAGAAATTGCGTCGCTATGACATACTATAGCAACTATACCATCTCTTTCCCAATCGTGTATTGTTTCCCCGGCAACGAAAGGGCTGTCTGCTAGGAGTGGATTCTCTCTTTTCCGATGCACTGTTTCGTGTTTACTGTGCCCACGCACCATGACATTGACGAATTAACGCAGAAATTACGTCGCTATGACATACTATAGGAACTATGCCATCTCTTCCACAATCATGTATTGTTTCCGCCGCAACGAAAGGGCTGTCTGCTAGCAGTGGATTCTCTCTTTTCCGATGCGCTATTTCGTGTTTACTGTGTCCCACGCACCATCACATTGACAAATTAACGCAGAAATTGCGTCGCTATGACGTACTAAAGGAACTATGCATCTCTTTCCCGATCGTGTATTGTTTCCACGGCAACGAAAGGGCTGTCTGCTAGGAGTGGATCCTCTCTTTTGCGATGCACTATTTGGTGTTTACTGTGTCCCACGCACCATCACATTGACGAATTAACGCAGAAATTGCGTCGCTATGACATACTATAGGTACTATGCCATGTCTTTCCCAATCGTGTATTGTTTCCCCGGCAACGAAAGGGCTGTCTGCTAGGAGTGGATTCTCTCTTTTCCGATACACTATTTCGTGTTTACTGTGTCCCACGCACCATCACATTGACGAATTAACGCAGAAATTGCGTCGCTATGACATACTATAGGAACTATGCATCTCTTTCCCGATCGTGTATTGTTTCCACGGCAACGAAAGGGCTGTCTGCTAGGAGTGGATTCTCTCTTTTCCGATGCACTATTTGGTGTTTACTGTGTCCCACGCACCATCACATTGACGAATTAACGCAGAAATTGCGTCGCTATGACATACTATAGGAACTATGCCATCTCTTTCCCAATCGTGTATTGTTTCCCCGGCAACGAAAGGGCTGTGTGCTAGGAGTGGATTATCTCTTTTCCGATGCACTATTTCGTGTTTACTGTGTCCACCACACCATCACATTGACGAATTAACGCAGAAATTGCGTCGCTATGACATACTATATGAACTATGCTATCTCTTTCCCGATCGTGTATTGTTTCCCCAGCATCGAAAGGGCTGTCTGCTAGGAGTGGATTCTCTCTTTTCCGATGCACTATTTCATGTTTACTGTGTCCCACGCACCATCACATTGACGAATTGACGCAGAAATTGCGTCGCTATGTCATAATATAGGAACTATGTCATCTCTTTAACAATCGTGTATTGTTTCCCCGGCAACGAAAGAGCTGTCTGCTAGGAGTGGATTCTCTCTTTTCCGATGCACTATTTCGTGTTTACTGTGTCCCACGCACCATCACATTGACGAATTAACGCAGAAATTGCGTCGCTATGATATACTATAGGAACTATGCCATCTCTTTCCCAATCGTGTATTGTTTTCCCGGCAACGAAAGGGCTGTCTGTTAGGAGTGGATTATCTCCTTTCCGATGCACTATTTCGTGTTTACTGTGTAACACGCACCATCACATTGACGAATTAACGCAGAAACTAAGTCGCTATGACATACTATAGGAACTACGCCATCTCTTTCCCAATCGTGTATTGTTTCCCCGGCAACGAAAGGGCTGTCTGCTAGGAGTGGATTCTTTCATTCCGATGCACAATTTCGTGTTTACTGTGTCCCACGCACCATCACATTGACGAATTAACGCAGAAATTGCGTCGCTATGACATACTATAGGAACTATGCCATCTCTTTCCCAATCATGTATTGTTTCCCCGTCAACGAATGGGCTGCTTGCTAAGAGTGGATTCTCTCTTTTCCGATGCACTATTTCGTGTTTACTATGTCCCACGCACACTCACATTGACGAATTAACGCAGAAATAGCGTCGCTATGACATACTATAGGAACTATGCCATCTCTTTCCCAATCGTGTATTTTCCCCGGCAACGAAAGGGCTGTCTGCTAGGAGTGGATTCTCTCTTTTCCGATGCACTATTTCGTGTTTACTGTGTCCCACGCACCATCACATTGACGAATTAACGCAGAAATTGCGTCGCTATGACATACTATAGCAACTATACCATCTCTTTCCCAATCGTGTATTGTTTCCCCGGCAACGAAAGGGCTGTCTGCTAGGAGTGGATTCTCTCTTTTCCGATGCACTGTTTCGTGTTTACTGTGCCCACGCACCATGACATTGACGAATTAACGCAGAAATTACGTCGCTATGACATACTATAGGAACTATGCCATCTCTTCCACAATCATGTATTGTTTCCGCCGCAACGAAAGGGCTGTCTGCTAGCAGTGGATTCTCTCTTTTCCGATGCGCTATTTCGTGTTTACTGTGTCCCACGCACCATCACATTGACAAATTAACGCAGAAATTGCGTCGCTATGACGTACTAAAGGAACTATGCATCTCTTTCCCGATCGTGTATTGTTTCCACGGCAACGAAAGGGCTGTCTGCTAGGAGTGGATCCTCTCTTTTGCGATGCACTATTTGGTGTTTACTGTGTCCCACGTACCATCACATTGACGAATTAACGCAGAAATTGCGTCGCTATGACATACTATAGGAACTATGCCATCTCTTTCCCAATCATGTATTGTTTCCCCGTCAACGAATGGGCTTCCTGCTAAGTGTGGATTCTCTCTTTTCCGATGCACTATTTCGTGTTTTCTATGTCCCACGCACCCTCACATTGACGAATTAACGCAGAAATTGCGTCGCTGTGACATACTATAGGAACTATGCTATCTCTTTCCCAATCGTGTATTTTTTCCCCGGCAACGATAGGGCTCTCTGCTAGGAGTGGATTCTCTCTTTTCCGATGCACTGTTTCGTGTTTACAGTGTCCCACGCACCATCACATTGACGAATTAACGCAGAAATTGCGTCGCTATGACATACTATAGGTACTATGCCATGTCTTTCCCAATCGTGTATTGTTTCCCCGGCAACGAAAGGGCTGTGTGCTAGGAGTGGATTCTCTCTTTTCCGATACACTATTTCGTGTTTACTGTGTCCCACGCACCATCACATTGACGAATTAACACAGAAATTGCGTCGCTATGACATACTATAGTAACTATGACATGTCTTTCACAATCGTGTATTGTTTCCACGGCAACGAAGGGGCTGTCTACTAGGAGTGGATTCTCTATTTTCCGATGTACTATTGCATGTTTACTATGTCCCACGCACCCTCACATTGACGAATTAACGCAGAAAGTGCGTCGCTATGACATACTATAGGAACTATGCCATCTCTTTCCCAATCGTGTATTGTTTCCCCGGCAACGAAAGGGCTGTCTGCTAGGAGTGGATTATCTCTTTTTCGATGCACTATGTCGTGTTTACTGTGTCCACCGCACCATCACATTGACGAATTGACGCAGAAATTGCGTCGCTACGTCATAATATAGGAACTATGTCATCTCTTTCCCAATCGTGTATTGTTTCCCCGGCAACGAAAGAGCTGTCTGCTAGGAGTGGATTCTCTCTTTTCCGATGCACTATTTCGTGTTTACTGTGTCCCACGCACCATCACATTGACGAACTAACGCAGAAATTGCGTCGCTATGATATACTATAAGAACTACGCCATCTCTCTCCCAATCGTGTATTGTTTTCCCGGCAACGAAAGGGCTGTCTGCTAGGAGTTGATTATCTCCTTTCAGATGCACTATTTCGTGTTTACTGTGTCCCACGCACCATCACATTGACGAATTAATGCAGAAATTAAGTCGCTATGACATACTATAGGAACTACGCCATCTCTTTCCCAATCGTGTATTGTTTCCCCGGCAACGAAAGGGCTGTCTGCTAGGAGTGGATTCTTTCATTCCGGTGCACTATTTCGTGTTTACTGTGTCCCACGCACCATCATATTGACGAACTACCGCAGAAATTGCGTCGCTATGACATACTATAGGAACTATGCCATCTCTTTCCCAATCATGTATTGTTTCCCCGTCAACGTATGGGCTGCCTGCTAAGAGTGGATTCTCTCTTTTCCGATGCACTATTTCGTGTTTACTATGTCCCACGCACCCTCACATTGACGAATTAACGCAGAAATTGCGTCGCTATGACATACTATAGGAACTATGCCATCTCTTTCCCAATCGTGTATTTTCCCCGGCAACGAAAGAGCTGTCTGCTAGGAGTGGATTCTCTCTTTTCCGATGCACTATTTCGTGTTTACTGTGTCCCACGCACCATCACATTGACGAATTAACGCAGAAATTGCGTCGCTATGACATACTATAGGAACTATACCATCTCTTTCAAAATCGTGTATTGTTTCCCCGGCAACGAAAGGGCTGTCTGCTAGGAGTGGATTCTCTCTTTTCCGATGCACTATTTCGTGTTTACTGTGCCCACGCACCATGACATTGACGAATTAACGCAGAAATTGCGTCGCTATGACATACTATAGGAACTATGCCATCTCTTTCCCAATCATGTATTGTTTCCACGGCAACGAAAGGGCTGTCTGCTAGGAGTGGATTCTCTCTTTTCCGATGCACTATTTGGTGTTTACTGTGTCCCACGCACCTTCACATTGACGAATGAACGCAGAAATTGCGTCGCTATGACATACTATAGGAACTATGCCATCTCTTTCCCAATCATGTATTGTTTCCCCGTCAACGAATGGGCTGCCTGCTAAGAGTGGATTCTCTCTTTTCCGATGCACTATTTCGTGTTTACTATGTCCCACGCACCCTCACATTGACGAATTAACGCAGAAATTGCGTTGCTATGACATACTATAGGAACTATGCCATCTCTTTCCCAATCGTGTATTTTCCCCGGCAACGAAAGGGCTGTCTGCTAGGAGTGGATTCTCTCTTTTCCGATGCACTATTTCGTGTTTACTGTGTCCCACGCACCATCACATTGACGAATTAACGCAGAAATTGCGTCGCTATGACATACTATAGGAACTATACCATCTCTTTCCCAATCGTGTATTGTTTCTCCGGCAACGAAAGGGCTGTCTGCTAGGAGTGGATTCTCCCTTTTCCGATGCACTATTTTGAGTTTACTGTGTCCCACACACCCTCACATTGACGAATTAACGCAGAAATTGAGTCGCTATGACATACTATAGGAACTATGCCATCTCTTTCCCAATCGTGTATTGTTTCCCCAGCAACGAAAGGGCTGTCTGCTAGTAGTGGATACTCTCTTTTCCGATGCACTATTTCATGTTTGCTATGTCCCACGCACCCCCACATTGACGAATTAACGCAGAAATTGCGTCGCTATGACATACTATAGGAACTATGCCATCTCTTTCCCAATCGTGTATTGTTTCCTCGGCATCGAAAGGGCTGTCTGGTAGGAGTTGATTCTCTCTTTTCCGATGCACTATTTCGTGTTTACTGTGTCCCAAGCACCATCACATTGACGAATTAACGCAGAAATTGCCTCGCGATGACATACTATAGGAACTACGCCATCTCTTTCCCAATCGTGTATTGTTTCCCCGGCAACGAAAGGGCTGTCTGCTAGGAGTGGATACTCTCTTTTCCGATGCACTATTTCATGTTTACTATGTCCCACGAACCCTCACATTGACGAATTAACGCAGATATTGCGTCGCTATGACATACTATAGTAACTATGCCATCTCTTTCCCAATCGAGTATTGTTTCCCCGGAGACGAAAGGGCTGTCTGCTAGGAGTGGATTATCTCTTTTCCGATGCACTATTTCGGGTTTACTGTGTCCCACGCACCATCATATAGACGAATTAACGCAGAATTTGCGTCGCTATGACATACTATAGGAACTATGCTATCTCTTTCCCAATCGTGTATTTTTTCCCCGGCAACGATAGGGCTCTCTGCTAGGAGTGGATTCTCTCTTTTCCGATGCACTATTTCGTGTTTACTGTGTCCCACGCACCATCACATTGACGAATTAACGCAGAAATTGCGTCGCTATGACATACTATAGGTACTATGCCATGTCTTTCCCAATCGTGTATTGTTTCCCCGGCAACGAAAGGGCTGTCTGCTAGGAGTGGATTCTCTCTTTTCCGATACACTATTTCGTGTTTACTGTGTCCCACGCACAATCACATTGACGAATTAACGAAGAATTGCGTCGCTATGACATACTATAGTAACTATGACATGTCTTTCACAATCGTGTATTGTTTCCACGGCAACGAAAGGGCTGTCTACTAGGAGTGGATACTCTATTTCCGATGCACTATTGCATGTTTACTATGCCCCACGCACCCTCACATTGCGAATTAACGCAGAAAGTGCGTCGCTATGACATACTATAGGAACTAGGCCATCTCTTTCCCAATCGTGTATTGTTTCCCCGGCAACGAAAGGGCTGTCTGCTAGGAGTGGATTATCCCTTTTCCGATGCACTATTTCGTGTTTACTGTGTCCACCGCACCATCACATTGACGAATTAACGCAGAAATTGCGCCGCTATGACATACTATATGAACTATGCGATCTCTTTCCCAATCGTGTATTGTTTCCCCAGCATCGAAAGGGCTGTCTGCTAGGAGTGGATTCTCTCTTTTCCGATGCACTATTTCGTGTTTACTGTGTCCCACGCACCATCACATTGACGAATTGACGCAGACATTGCGTCGCTATGTCATAATATAGGAACTATGTCATCTCTTTCCCAATCGTGTATTGTTTCCCCGGCAACGAAAGAGCTGTCTGCTAGGAGTGTATTCTCTCTTTTCCGATGCACTATTTCGTGTTTACTGTGTCCCACGCACCATCACATTGACGAATTAACGCAGAAATTGCGTCGCTATGATATACTATAGGAACTATGCCATCTCTTTCCCAATCGTGTATTGTTTTCCCGGCAACGAAAGGGCTGTCTGCTAGGAGTGGATTATCTCCTTTCCGGTGCACTATTTCGTGTTTACTGTGTCCCACGCACCATCACATTGACGAATTAACGCAGAAATTAAGTCGCTATGACATACTATAGGAACTACGCCATCTCTTTCCCAATCGTGTATTGTTTCCCCGGCAACGAAAGGGCTGTCTGCTAGGAGTGGATACTCTCTTTTCCGATGCACTATTTCATGTTTACTATGTCCCACGCATCCTCACATTGACGAATTAACGCAGAAATTGCGTCGCTATGACATACTATAGGAACTATGCCATCTCTTTCCCAATCGTGTATTGTTTCCCGGCAACAAAAGGGCTGTCTGCTAGGAGTGGATTCTTTCATTCCGATGCACTATTTCGTGTTTACTGTGTCCCACGCACCATCACATTGACGAATTAACGCACAAATTGCGGCGCTATGACATACTATAGGAACTATGCCATCTCTTTCCCAATCGTGTATTGTTTCCCCATCAACGAAAGGGCTGTCTGCTAGGAGTGGATTATCATCTTTCCGATGCACTATTTCGGGTTTACTGTGTCCCAGCCACCATCACATCGACGAATTAATGCAGAAATTGCGTCGCTATGACATACTATAGGAACTATGCCATCTCTTTCCCAATCGTGTATTGTTTCCCCGGAAACGAAAGGGCTGTCTGCTAGGAGTGGATTATCTCTTTTTTCCGATACACTATTTCATGTTTACTGTGTCCCACGCACCCGCACATTAACGAATTAACGCAGAAATGGCGTCGCTATGACATACTATAAGAGCCACGCCTTCTGTTTCCCAATCGAGTATTGTTTCCCCGGCAACGAAAGGGTTGTCTGCTAGGAGTGGATTATCTCTTTTCCGAAGAACTATTTCATGTTTACTGTGTCCCACGCACCCTCACATTGACGAATTAACGCCGAAATTGCGTCGCTATGACATACTATAGGAACTATGCCATCTCTTTCCCAATCGTGTGTTGTTTCCCCGGCAACGAAAGGGCTGTCTGCTAGGAGTGGATTCTCTCATTTCCGATGCACTATTTCGTGTTTACTGTCTCCCTCGCACCATCACATTGACGAATTAACGGAGAAATTGCGTCGCTATGACATACTATAGGAACTATGCCATCTCTTTCCCAATCGTGTATTGTTTCCCCGGCAACGAAAGGGCTGTCTGCTAGGAGTGGATTCTCTCTTTTCCGATGCACTATTTTGTGTTTACTGTGCCCACGCACCATGACATTGACGAATTAACGCAGAAATTGCGTCGCTATGACATACTATAGGAACTATGCCATCTCTTTCCCAATCGTGTATTGTTTCCACGGCAACGAAAGGGCTGTCTGCTAGGAGTGGATTCTCTCATTTCCGATGCACTATTTCGAGTTTACTGTGTCCCACGCACCATCACATTGACGAATTAACGGAGAAATTGTGTCGCTATGACATACTATAGAAACTATACCATCTCTTTCCCAATCGTGTATTGTTTCTCCGGCAACGAAATTGGTGTCTGCTAGGAGTGGATTCTCTCTTTTCCGATGCACTATTTCGTGTTTACTGTGTCCCACGCACCATCACATTGACGAATTAACGCAGAAATTGCGTCGCTATGACATACTATAGGAACTACGCCATCTCTTTCCCAATCGTGTATTGTTTCCCCGGCAACGAAAGGGCTGTCTGCTAGGAGTGGATTCTCTCTTTTCCGATGCACTATTTCATGTTTACTATGTCCCACGCAACCTCACATTGACGAATTAACGCAGAAATTGCGTCGCTATGACATACTATGGGAACTATGCCATCTCTTTCCCAATCGTGTATTGTTTCCCCGGCAACGAAAGGGCTGTCTGCTAGGAGTGGATTCTTTCTTTTTCGATGCACTATTTCGTGTTTACTGTGTCCCACGCACCATCACATTGACGAATTAACGCAGAAATTGCGTCGCTATGACATACTATAGGAACTATGCCATCTCTTTCCCAATCGTGTATTGTTTCCCCGGCAACGAAAGGGCTCTCTGCTAGGAGTGGATTATCTCTTTTCCGATGCACTACTTCGTGTTTACTGTGTCCCACGCACCATCACATTGACGAATTAACGCACAAATTGCGTCGCTATGACATACTATAGGTACTATGAAATGCCTTTCCCAATCGTGTATTGTTTCCCCGGCAACGAAAGGGCTGTCTGCTAGGAGTGGATTCTTTCTTTTTCGATGCACTATTTCGTGTTTACTGTGTCCCACGCACCATCACATTGACGAATTAACGCAGAAATTGCGTCGCTATGACATACTATAGGAACTATGCCATCTCTTTCCCAATCGTGTTTTGTTTCCCCGGCATTGAAAGGGCTGTCTGCTAGGAGTGGATTCTCTCTTTTCCGATGCACTATTTCGTGTTTACTATGTCCCACGCAACCTCATATTGACGAATTAACGCAGAAATTGCTTCGCTATGACATACTATAGGAACTATGCCATCTCTTTCCCAATCGTGTATTGTTTCCCCGGCAACGAAAGGGCTGTCTGCTAGGAGTGGATTCTCTTTTTTCCGATGCACTATTTCGTGTTTACTGTGTCCCTCGCACCATCACATTAACGAATTAACGCAGAAATTGCGTCGCTATGACATACTATAGGAACTATACCATCTCTTTCCCAATCGTGTATTGTTTCTACGGCAACGAAAGGGCTGTCTGCTAGGAGTGGATTATCTGTTTTCCGATGCACTATTTCATGTTTACTGTGTCCCACGCACCCGCACATTAACGAATTAACGCAGAAATGGCGCCGCTATGACATACTATAGGAGCCATGCCTTCTGTTTCCCAATCGAGTATTGTTTCCCCGGCAACGAAAGGGCTGTCTGCTAGGAGTGGATTATCTCTTTTCCGATTCACTATTTCATGTTTACTGTGTCCCACGCACCATCACATTGACGAATTAACGCACAAATTGCGTCGCTATGACATACTATAGGTACTATGAAATGCCTTTCCCAATCGTGTATTGTTTCCCCGGCAACGAAAGGGCTGTCTGCTAGGAGTGGATTCTCTCTTTTCCGATGCACTATTTCGAGTTTACTGTGTCCCACGCACCCTCACATTGACGAATTAACGCAGAAATTGCGTCGCTATGACATACTATAGGAACTATGCCATCTCTTTCCCAATCGTGTTTTGTTTCCCCAGCATTGAAAGGGCTGTCTGCTAGGAGTGGATTCTCTCTTTTCCGATGCACTATTTCATGTTTACTATGTCCCACGCACCCTCACATTGACGAATTAACGCAGAAATTGCGTCGCTATGACATACTATGGGAACTATGCCATCTCTTTCCCAATCGAGTATTGTTTCCCCGGAAACGAAAGGGCTGTCTGCTAGGAGTGGATTATCTCTTTTCCGATGCACTATTTCGAGTTTACTGTGTCCCACGCACCATCACATAGACGAATTAACGCAGAAATTGCGTCGCTATGACTTACTATAGTAACTATGCCATGTCTTTCCCAATCGTGTATTGTTTCCCCGGCAACGAAAGGGCTCTCTGCTAGGAGTGGATTCTCTCTTTTCCGATGCACTATTTCGTGTTTACTATGTCCCACGCAACCTCACATTGACGAATTAACGCAGAAATTGCGTCGCTATGACATACTATAGGAACTATGCCATCTCTTTCCCAATCGTGTATTGTTTCCCCGGCAACGAAAGGGCTGTCTGCTAGGAGTGGATTCTCTTTTTTCCGATGCACTATTTCGTGTTTACTGTGTCCCAAGCACCATCACATTGACGAATTAACGCAGAAATTGCGTCGCTATGACATACTATAGGAACTACGCCATCTCTTTCCCAATCGTGTATTGTTTCCCCGGCAACGAAAGGGCTGTCTGCTAGGAGTGGATTCTCTCTTTTCCGATGCACTATTTCATGTTTACTATGTCCCACGCAACCTCACATTGACGAATTAACGCAGAAATTGCGTCGCTATGACATACTATGGGAACTATGCCATCTCTTTCCCAATCGTGTATTGTTTCCCCGGCAACGAAAGGGCTGTCTGCTAGGAGTGGATTCTTTCTTTTTCGATGCACTATTTCGTGTTTACTGTGTCCCACGCACCATCACATTGACGAATTAACGCACAAATTGCGTCGCTATGATATACTATAGGAACTATGCCATCTCTTCCATAATCGTGTATTGTTTCCCCGCCAACGAAAGGGCTGTCTGCTAGCAGTGGATTCTATCTTTTCTGATGCGCTATTCCTGTTTACCGTGTCCCACGCACCATCACATTGACGAATTAACGCACAAATTGCGTCGCTATGACATACTTTAGGAAGTATGCCATCTCTTTCCCAATCGAGTATTGTTTCCCCGGCAACGAAAGGGCTGTCTGCTAGAAGTGGATTATCTCTTTTCCGATGCACTATTTGGTGTTTACTGTGCCCCACGAACCATCACATTGACGAATTAACGCAGAAATTTCGTCGCTATGACATACTATAGGAACTATGCCATCTCTTTCCCAATTGTGTATTGTTTCCTCGGCATCGAAAGGGCTGTCTGGTAGGAGTTGATTCTCTCTTTTCCGATGCACTATTTCGTGTTTACTGTGTCCCAAGCACCATCATATTGACGAATTAACGCAGAAATTGCCTCGCGATGACATACTATAGGAACTACGCCATCTCTTTCCCAATCGTGTATTGTTTCCCCGGCAACGAAAGGGCTGTCTGCTAGGAGTGGATACTCTCTTTTCCGATGCACTATTTCATGTTTACTATGTCCCACGCACCCTCACATTGACGAATTAACGCAGAAATTGCGTCGCTATGACATACTATAGTAACTATGCCATCTCTTTCCCAATCGAGTATTGTTTCCCCGGAGACGAAAGGGCTGTCTGCTAGGAGTGGATTATCTCTTTTCCGATGCACTATTTCGGGTTTACTGTGTCCCACGCACCATCACATTGACGAATTAACGCAGAAATTGCGTCGCTATGACATACTATAGGAACTATGCCATCTCTTTCCCAATCATGTATTGTTTCCCCGTCAACGAATGGGCTGCTTGCTAAGAGTGGATTCTCTCTTTTCCGATGCACTATTTCGTGTTTACTATGTCCCACGCACACTCACATTGACGAATTAACGCAGAAATAGCGTCGCTATGACATACTATAGGAACTATGCCATCTCTTTCCCAATCGTGTATTTTCCCCGGCAACGAAAGGGCTGTCTGCTAGGAGTGGATTCTCTCTTTTCCGATGCGCTATTTCGTGTTTACTGTGTCCCACGCACCATCACATTGACAAATTAACGCAGAAATTGCGTCGCTATGACGTACTAAAGGAACTATGCATCTCTTTCCCAATCGTGTATTGTCTCCACGGCAACGAAAGGGCTGTCTGCTAGGAGTGGATCCTCTCTTTTGCGATGCACTATTTGGTGTTTACTGTGTCCCACGCACCATCACATTGACGAATTAACGCAGAAATTGCGTCGCTATGACATACTATAGGAACAATGCCATCTCTTTCCCAATCATGTATTTTTTTCCCCGTCAACGAATGGGCTGCCTGCTAAGAGTGGAATCTCTCTTTTCCGATGCACTATTTCGTGTTTACTATGTCCCACGCACCCTCACATTGACGAATTAACGCAGAAATTGCGGCGCTATGACATACTATAGGAACTATGCTATCTCTTTCCCAATCGTGTATTTTTTCCCCGGCAACGATAGGGCTCTCTGCTAGGAGTGGATTCTCTCTTTTCCGATGCACTATTTCGTGTTTACAGTGTCCCACGCACCATCACATTGACGAATTAACGCAGAAATTGCGTCGCTATGACATACTATAGGTACTATGCCATGTCTTTCCCAATCGTGTATTGTTTCCCCGGCAACGAAAGGGCTGTCTGCTAGGAGTGGATTCTCTCTTTTCCGATACACTATTTCGTGTTTACTGTGTCCCACGCACCATCACATTGACGAATTAACACAGAAATTGCGTCGCTATGACATACTATAGTAACTATGACATGTCTTTCACAATCGTGTATTGTTTCCACGGCAACGAAGGGGCTGTCTGCTAGGAGTGGATTCTCTATTTTCCGATGTACTATTGCATGTTTACTATGTCCCACGCACCCTCACATTGACGAATTAACGCAGAAAGTGCGTCGCTATGACATACTATAGGAACTATGCCATCTCTTTCCCAATCGTGTATTGTTTCCCCGGCAACGAAAGGGCTGTCTGCTAGGAGTGGATTATCTCTTTTTCGATGCACTATGTCGTGTTTACTGTGTCCTCCGCACCATCACATTGACGAATTGACGCAGAAATTGCGTCGCTACGTCATAATATAGGAACTATGTCATCTCTTTCCCAATCGTGTATTGTTTCCCCGGCAACGAAAGAGCTGTCTGCTAGGAGTGGATTCTCTCTTTTCCGATGCACTATTTCGTGTTTACTGTGTCCCACGCACCATCACATTGACGAACTAACGCAGAAATTGCGTCGCTATGATATACTATAAGAACTACGCCATCTCTCTCCCAATCGTGTATTGTTTTCTCGGCAACGAAAGGGCTGTCTGCTAGGAGTTGATTATCTCCTTTCAGATGCACTATTTCGTGTTTACTGTGTCCCACGCACCATCACATTGACGAATTAATGCAGAAATTAAGTCGCTATGACATACTATAGGAACTATACCATCTCTTTCAAAATCGTGTATTGTTTCCCCGGCAACGAAAGGGCTGTCTGCTAGGAGTGGATTCTCTCTTTTCCGATGCACTATTTCGTGTTTACTGTGCCCACGCACCATGACATTGACGAATTAACGCAGAAATTGCGTCGCTATGACATACTATAGGAACTATGCCATCTCTTTCCCAATCATGTATTGTTTCCACGGCAACGAAAGGGCTGTCTGCTAGGAGTGGATTCTCTCTTTTCCGATGCACTATTTGGTGTTTACTGTGTCCCACGCACCTTCACATTGACGAATTAACGCAGAAATTGCGTCGCTATGACATACTATAGGAACTATGCCATCTCTTTCCCAATCATGTATTGTTCCCCGTCAACGAATGGGCTGCCTGCTAAGAGTGGATTCTCTCTTTTCCGATGCACTATTTCGTGTTTACTATGTCCCACGCACCCTCACATTGACGAATTAACGCAGAAATTGCGTTGCTATGACATACTATAGGAACTATGCCATCTCTTTCCCAATCGTGTATTTTCCCCGGCAACGAAAGGGCTGTCTGCTAGGAGTGGATTCTCTCTTTTCCGATGCACTATTTCGTGTTTACTGTGTCCCACGCACCATCATATTGACGAATTAACGCAGAAATTGCGTCGCTATGACATACTATAGGAACTATACCATCTCTTTCCCAATCGTGTATTGTTTCTCCGGCAACGAAAAGGCTGTCTGCTAGGAGTGGATTCTCCCTTTTCCGATGCACTATTTTGAGTTTACTGTGTCCCACACACCCTCACATTGACGAATTAACGCAGAAATTGCGTCGCTATGACATACTATAGGAACTATGCCATCTCTTTCCCAATCGTGTATTGTTTCCCCAGCAACGAAAGGGCTGTCTGCTAGGAGTGGATACTCTCTTTTCCGATGCACTATTTCATGTTTACTGTGTCCCACGCACAATCACATTGACGAATTAACGAAGAATTGCGTCGCTATGACATACTATAGTAACTATGACATGTCTTTCACAATCGTGTATTGTTTCCACGGCAACGAAAGGGCTGTCTACTAGGAGTGGATTCTCTATTTCCGATGCACTATTGCATGTTTACTATGCCCCACGCACCCTCACATTGCGAATTAACGCAGAAAGTGCGTCGCTATGACATACTATGGGAACTAGGCCATCTCTTTCCCAATCGTGTATTGTTTCCCCGGCAACGAAAGGGCTGTCTGCTAGGAGTGGATTATCCCTTTTCCGATGCACTATTTCGTGTTTACTGTGTCCACCGCACCATCACATTGATGAATTAACGCAGAAATTGCGCCGCTATGACATACTATATGAACTATGCGATCTCTTTCCCAATCGTGTATTGTTTCCCCAGCATCGAAAGGGCTGTCTGCTAGGAGTGGATTCTCTCTTTTCCGATGCACTATTTCGTGTTTACTGTGTCCCACGCACCATCACATTGACGAATTGACGCAGAAATTGCGTCGCTATGTCATAATATAGGAACTGTGTCATCTCTTTCCCAATCGTGTATTGTTTCCCCGGCAACGAAAGAGCTGTCTGCTAGGAGTGTATTCTCTCTTTTCCGATGCACTATTTCGTGTTTACTGTGTCCCACGCACCATCACATTGACGAATTAACGCAGAAATTGCGTCGCTATGATATACTATAGGAACTATGCCATCTCTTTCCCAATCGTGTATTGTTTTCCCGGCAACGAAAGGGCTGTCTGCTAGGAGTGGATTATCTCCTTTCCGGTGCACTATTTCGTGTTTACTGTGTCCCACGCACCATCACATTGACGAATTAACGCAGAAATTAAGTCGCTATGACATACTATAGGAACTACGCCATCTCTTTCCCAATCGTGTATTGTTTCCCCGGCAACGAAAGGGCTGTCTGCTAGGAGTGGATACTCTCTTTTCCGATGCACTATTTCATGTTTACTATGTCCCACGCATCCTCACATTGACGAATTAACGCAGAAATTGCGTCGCTATGACATACTATAGGAACTATGCCATCTCTTTCCCAATCGTGTATTGTTTCCCTGGCAACAAAAGGGCTGTCTGCTAGGAGTGGATTCTTTCATTCCGATGCACTATTTCGTGTTTACTGTGTCCCACGCACCATCACATTGACGAATTAACGCACAAATTGCGGCGCTATGACATACTATAGGAACTATGCCATCTCTTTCCCAATCGTGTATTGTTTCCCCAGCAACGAAAGGGCTGTCTGCTAGGAGTGGATTATCATCTTTCCGATGCACTATTTCGGGTTTACTGTGTCCCAGCCACCATCACATCGACGAATTAATGCAGAAATTGCGTCGCTATGACATACTATAGGAACTATGCCATCTCTTTCCCAATCGTGTATTGTTTCCCCGGAAACGAAAGGGCTGTCTGCTAGGAGTGGATTATCTCTTTTTTCCGATACACTATTTCATGTTTACTGTGTCCCACGCACCCGCACATTAACGAAGTAACGCAGAAATGGCGTCGCTATGACATACTATAAGAGCCATGCCTTCTGTTTCCCAATCGAGTATTGTTTCCCCGGCAACGAAAGGGTTGTCTGCTAGGAGTGGATTATCTCTTTTCCGATGCACTATTTCATGTTTACTGTGTCCCACGCACCCTCACATTGACGAATTAACGCCGAAATTGCGTCGCTATGACATACTATAGGAACTATGCCATCTCTTTCCCAATCGTGTGTTGTTTCCCCGGCAACGAAAGGGCTGTCTGCTAGGAGTGGATTCTCTCATTTCCGATGCACTATTTCGTGTTTACTGTCTCCCTCGCACCATCACATTGACGAATTAACGGAGAAATTGCGTCGCTATGACATACTATAGGAACTATGCCATCTCTTTCCCAATCGTGTATTGTTTCCCCGGCAACGAAAGGGCTGTCTGCTAGGAGTGGATTCTCTCTTTTCCGATGCACTATTTTGTGTTTACTGTGCCCACGCACCATGACATTGACGAATTAACGCAGAAATTGCGTCGCTATGACATACTATAGGAACTATGCCATCTCTTACCCAATCGTGTATTGTTTCCCCGGCAACGAAAGGGCTGTCTGCTAGGAGTGGATTCTCTCATTTCCGATGCACTATTTCGTGTTTACTGTGTCCCACGCACCATCACATTGACGAATTAACGGAGAAATTGTGTCGCTATGACATACTATAGAAACTATACCATCTCTTTCCCAATCGTGTATTGTTTCTCCGGCAACGAAATTGGTGTCTGCTAGGAGTGGATTCTCTCTTTTCCGATGCACTATTTCGTGTTTACTGTGTCCCACGCACCATCACATTGACGAATTAACGCAGAAATTGCGTCGCTATGACATACTATAGGAACTACGCCATCTCTTTCCCAATCGTGTATTGTTTCCCCGGCAACGAAAGGGCTGTCTGCTAGGAGTGGATTCTCTCTTTTCCGATGCACTATTTCATGTTTACTATGTCCCACGCACCATGACATTGACGAATTAACGCAGAAATTGCGTCGCTATGACATACTATATGAACTATGCCATCTCTTTCCCAATCGTGTATTGTTTCCCCAGCATCGAAAGGGCTGTCTGCTAGGAGTGGATTCTCTCTTTTCCGATGCACTATTTCGTGTTTACTGTGTCCCACGCACCATCACATTGACGAATTGACGCAGAAATTGCGTCGCTATGTCATAATATAGGAACTATGTCATCTCTTTCCCAATCGTGTATTGTTTCCCCGGCAACGAAAGAGCTGTCTGCTAGGAGTGTATTCTCTCTTTTCCGATGCACTATTTCGTGTTTACTGTGTCCCACGCACCATCACATTGACGAATTAACGCACAAATTGCGTCGCTATGACATACTATAGGAACTATGCCATCTCTTCCATAATCGTGTATTGTTTCCCCGGAAACGAAAGGGCTGTCTGCTAGGAGTGGATTATCTCTTTTCCGATGCACTATTTCGGGTTTACTGTGTCCCACGCACCATCACATAGACGAATTAACGCAGAAATTGCGTCGCTATGTGATACTATAGGAACTATGCTATCTCTTTCCCAATCGTGTATTTTTTCCCCGGCAACGAAAGGGCTCTCTGCTAGGAGTGGATTATCTCTTTTCCGATGCACTACTTCGTGTTTACTGTGTCCCACGCACCATCACATTGACGAATTAACGCACAAATTGCGTCGCTATGACATACTATAGGTACTATGAAATGCCTTTCCCAATCGTGTATTGTTTCCCCGGCAACGAAAGGGCTGTCTGCTAGGAGTGGATTCTCTCTTTTCCGATGCACTATTTCGAGTTTACTGTGTCCCACGCACCCTCACATTGACGAATTAACGCAGAAATTGCGTCGCTATGACATACTATAGGAACTATGCCATCTCTTTCCCAATCGTGTTTTGTTTCCCCGGCATTGAAAGGGCTGTCTGCTGGGAGTGGATTCTCTCTTTTCCGATGCACCATTTCGTAATTACTATGTCCCACGCATCCTCATATTGACGAATTAACGCAGAAATTGCTTCGCTATGACATACTATAGGAACTATGCCATCTCTTTCCCAATCGTGTATTGTTTCCCCGGCAACGAAAGGGCTGTCTGCTAGGAGTGGATTCTCTTTTTTCCGATGCACTATTTCGTGTTTACTGTGTCCCTCGCACCATCACATTAACGAATTAACGCAGAAATTGCGTCGCTATGACATACTATAGGAACTATACCATCTCTTTCCCAATCGTGTATTGTTTCTACGGCAACGAAAGGGCTGTCTGCTAGGAGTGGATTCTCTCTTTTCCGATGCACTATTTCGTGTTTACTGTGTCCCACGCACCCGCACATTAACGAATTAACGCAGAAATGGCGCCGCTATGACATACTATAGGAGCCATGCCTTCTGTTTCCCAACCGAGTATTGCTTCCCCGGCAACGAAAGGGCTGTCTGCTAGGAGTGGATTATATCTTTTCCGATTCACTATTTCATGTTTACTGTGTCATACGCACCATCACATTGACGAATTAACGCACAAATTGCGTCGCTATGACATACTATAGGTACTATGAAATGCCTTTCCCAATCGTGTATTGTTTCCCCGGCAACGAAAGGGCTGTCTGCTAGGAGTGGATTCTCTCTTTTCCGATGCACTATTTCGAGTTTACTGTGTCCCACGCACCCTCACATTGACGAATTAACGCAGAAATTGCGTCGCTATGACATACTATAGGAACTATGCCATCTCTTTCCCAATCGTGTTTTGTTTCCCCAGCATTGAAAGGGCTGTCTGCTAGGAGTGGATTCTCTCTTTTCCGATGCACTATTTCATGTTTACTATGTCCCACGCACCCTCACATTGACGAATTGACGCAGAAATTGCGTCGCTATGACATACTATAGTAACTATGCCATCTCTTTCCCAATCGAGTATTGTTTCCCCGGAAACGAAAGGGCTGTCTGCTAGGAGTGGATTATCTCTTTTCCGATGCACTATTTCGAGTTTACTGTGTCCCACGCACCATCACATAGACGAATTAACGCAGAAATTGCGTCGCTATGACTTACTATAGTAACTATGCCATGTCTTTCCCAATCGTGTATTGTTTCCCCGGCAACGAAAGGACTGTCTGCTAGGAGTGGATTCTCTCTTTTCCGATGCACTATTTCGTGTTTACTATGTCCCACGCAACCTCACATTGACGAATTAACGCAGAAATTGCGTCGCTATGACATACTATAGGAACTATGCCATCTCTTTCCCAATCGTGTATTGTTTCCACGGCAACGAAAGGGCTGTCTGCTAGGAGTGGATTCTCTTTTTTCCGATGCACTATTTCGTGTTTACTGTGTCCCACGCACCATCACATTGACCAATTAACGCAGAAATTGCGTCGCTATGACATACTATAGGAACTACGCCATCTCTTTCCCAATCGTGTATTGTTTCCCCGGCAACGAAAGGGCTGTCTGCTAGGAGTGGATTCTCTCTTTTCCGATGCACTATTTCATGTTTACTATGTCCCACGCAACCTCACATTGACGAATTAACGCAGAAATTGCGTCGCTATGACATACTATGGGAACTATGCCATCTCTTTCCCAATCGTGTATTGTTTCCCCGGCAACGAAAGGGCTGTCTGCTAGGAGTGGATTCTTCCTTTTTCGATGCACTATTTCGTGTTTACTGTGTCCCACGCACCATCACATTGACGAATTAACGCACAAATTGCGTCGCTATGATATACTATAGGAACTATGCCATCTCTTCCATAATCGTGTATTGTTTCCCCGCCAACGAAAGGGCTGTCTGCTAGCAGTGGATTCTATCTTTTCTGATGCGCTATTCCTGTTTACCGTGTCCCACGCACCATCACATTGACGAATTAACGCACAAATTGCGTCGCTATGACGTACTTTAGGAAGTATGCCATCTCTTTCCCAATCGAGTATTGTTTCCCCGGCAACGAAAGGGCTGTCTGCTAGGAGTGGATTCTCTCATTCCCGATGCACTATTTCGTGTTTACTGTGTCCCACGCACCATCACATTGACGAATTAACGGAGAAATTGTGTCGCTATGACATACTATAGAAACTATACCATCTCTTTCCCAATCGTGTATTGTTTCTCCGGCAACGAAATTGGTGTCTGCTAGGAGTGGATTCTCTCTTTTCCGATGCACTATTTCGTGTTTACTGTGTCCCACGCACCATCACATTGACGAATTAACGCAGAAATTGCGTCGCTATGACGTACTATAGGAACTACGCCATCTCTTTCCCAATCGTGTATTGTTTCCTCGGCAACGAAAGGGCTGTCTGCTAGGAGTGGATTCTCTCTTTTCCGATGCACTATTTCATGTTTACTATGTCCCACGCAACCTCACATTGACGAATTAACGCAGAAATTGCGTCGCTATGACATACTATGGGAACTATGCCATCTCTTTCCCAATCGTGTATTGTTTCCCCGGCAACGAAAGGGCTGTCTGCTAGGAGTGGATTCTTTCTTTTTCGATGCACTATTTCGTGTTTACTGTGTCCCACGCACCATCACATTGACGAATTAACGCACAAATTGCGTCGCTATGACATACTATAGGAACTATGCCATCTCTTCCATAATCGTGTATTGTTTCCCCGCCAACGAAAGGGCTGTCTGCTAGCAGTGGATTCTATCTTTTCTGATGCGCTATTCCTGTTTACCGTGTCCCACGCACCATCACATTGACGAATTAACGCAGAAATATCGTCGCTATGACATACTTTAGGAAGTATGCCATCTCTTTCCCAATCGAGTATTGTTTCCCCGGCAACGAAAGGGCTGTCTGCTAGAAGTGGATTCTCTCTTTTCCGATGCACTATTTGGTGTTTACTGTGTCCCACGAACCATCACATTGACGAATTAACGCAGAAATTTCGTCGCTATGACATACTATAGGAACTATGCCATCTCTTTCCCAATCGTGTACTGTTTCCACGCCAACGAAAGGGCTGTCTGCTAGGAGTGGATTATCGCTTTTCCGATGCACTATTTCATGTTGGCTATGTCCCACGCACCCTCACATTGACGAATTAACGCAGAAATTGCATCGCTATGACATACTATAGGAACTATGCCATCTCTTTCCCAATCGAGTATTGTTTCCCCGGAAACGAAAGGGCTGTCTGCTAGGAGTGGATTATCTCTTTTCCGATGCACTATTTCGAGTTTACTGTGTCCCACGCACCCTCACATTGACGAATTAACGCAGAAATTGCGTCGCTATGACATACTATAGGAACTATGCCATCTCTTTCCCAATCGTGTTTTGTATCCCCGGCATTGAAAGGGCTGTCTGCTAGGAGTGGATTCTCTCTTTTCCGATGCACTATTTCGTGTTTACTATGTCCCACGCAACCTCATATTGACGAATTAACGCAGAAATTGCTTCGCTATGACATACTATAGGAACTATGCCATCTCATTCCCAATCGTGTATTGTTTCCCCGGCAACGAAAGGGCTGTCTGCTAGGAGTGGATTCTCTTTTTTCCGATGCACTATTTCGTGTTTACTGTGTCCCTCGCACCATCACATTAACGAATTAACGCAGAAATTGCGTCGCTATGACATACTATAGGAACTATACCATCTCTTTCCCAATCGTGTATTGTTTCTACGGCAACGAAAGGGCTGTCTGCTAGGAGTGGATTATCTGTTTTCCGATGCACTATTTCATGTTTACTGTGTCCCACGCACCCGCACATTAACGAATTAACGCAGAAATGGCGCCGCTATGACATACTATAGGAGCCATGCCTTCTGTTTCCCAATCGAGTATTGTTTCCCCGGCAACGAAAGGGCTGTCTGCTAGGAGTGGATTATCTCTTTTCCGATTCACTATTTCATGTTTACTGTGTCCCACGCACCATCACATTGACGAATTAACGCACAAATTGCGTCGCTATGACATACTATAGGTACTATGAAATGCCTTTCCCAATCGTGTATTGTTTCCCTGGCAACGAAAGGGCTGTCTGCTAGGAGTGGATTCTCTCTTTTCCGATGCTCTATTTCGAGTTTACTGTGTCCCACGCACCCTCACATTGACGAATTAACGCAGAAATTGCGTCGCTATGACATACTATAGGAACTATGCCATCTCTTTCCCAATCGTGTTTTGTTTCCCCAGCATTGAAAGGGCTGTCTGCTAGGAGTGGATTCTCTCTTTTCCGATGCACTATTTCATGTTTACTATGTCCCACGCACCCTCACATTGACGAATTAACGCAGAAATTGCGTCGCTATGACATACTATAGTAACTATGCCATCTCTTTCCCAATCGAGTATTGTTTCCCCGGAAACGAAAGGGCTGTCTGCTAGGAGTGGATTATCTCTTTTCCGATGCACTATTTCGAGTTTACTGTGTCCCACGCACCATCACATAGACGAATTAACGCAGAAATTGCGTCGCTATGACTTACTATAGTAACTATGCCATGTCTTTCCCAATCGTGTATTGTTTCCCCGGCAACGAAAGGGCTGTCTGCTAGGAGTGGATTCTCTCTTTTCCGATGCACTATTTCGTGTTTACTATGTCCCACGCAACCTCACATTGACGAATTAACGCAGAAATTGCGTCGCTATGACATACTATAGGAACTATGCCATCTCTATCCCAATCGTGTATTGTTTCCCCGGCAACGAAAGGGCTGTCTGCTAGGAGTGGATTCTCTTTTTTCCGATGCACTATTTCGTGTTTACTGTGTCCCACGCACCATCACAATGACGAATTAACGCAGAAATTGCGTCGCTATGACATACTATAGGAACTACGCCATCTCTTTCCCAATCGTGTATTGTTTCCCCGGCAACGAAAGGGCTGTCTGCTAGGAGTGGATTCTCTCTTTTCCGATGCACTATTTCATGTTTACTATGTCCCACGCAACCTCACATTGACGAATTAATGCAGAAATTGCGTCGCTATGACATATTATGGGAACTATGCCATCTCTTTCAAAATCGTGTATTGTTTCCCCGGCAACGAAAGGGCTGTCTGCTAGGAGTGGATTCTTTCTTTTTCGATGCACTATTTCGTGTTTACTGTGTCCCACGCACCATCACATTGACGAATTAACGCACAAATTGCGTCGCTATGATATACTATAGGAACTATGCCATCTCTTCCATAATCGTGTATTGTTTCCCCGCCAACGAAAGGGCTGTCTGCTAGCAGTGGATTCTATCTTTGCTGATGCGCTATTCCTGTTTACCGTGTCCCACGCACCATCACATTGACGAATTAACGCACAAATTGCGTCGCTATGACATACTTTAGGAAGTATGCCATCTCTTTCCCAATCGAGTATTGTTTCCCCGGCAACGAAAGGGCTGTCTGCTAGAAGTGGATTCTCTCTTTTCCGATGCACTATTTGGTGGTTACTGTGCCCCACGAACCATCACATTGACGAATTAACGCAGAAATTTCGTCGCTATGACATACTATAGGAACTATGCCATCTCTTTCCCAATCGTGTATTGTTTCCACGCCAACGAAGGGGCTGTCTGCTAGGAGTGGATTATCGCTTTTCCGATGCACTATTTCATGTTGGCTATGTCCCACGCACCCTCACATTGAAGAATTAACGCAGAAATTGCGTCGCTATGACATACTATAGGAACTATGCCATCTCTTTCCCAATCGAATATTGTTTCCCCGGAAACGAAAGGGCTGTCTGCTAGGAGTGGATTATCTCTTTTCCGATGCACTATTTCGGGTTTACTGAGTCCCACGCACCATCACATAGAAGAATTAACGCAGAAATTGCATCGCTATGAGATACTATAGGAACTATGCTATCTCTTTCCCAATCGTGTATTTTTTCCCCGGCAACGAAAGGGCTCTCTGCTAGGAGTGGATTATCTCTTTTCCGATGCACTACTTCGTGTTCACTGTGTCCCACGCACCATCACATTGACGAATTAACGCACAAATTGCGTCGCTATGACATACTATAGGAACTATGAAATGCCTTTCCCAATCGTGTATTGTTTCCCCGGCAACGAAAGGGCTGTCTGCTAGGAGTGGATTCTCTCTTTTCCGATGCACTATTTCGAGTTTACTGTGTCCCACGCACCCTCACATTGACGAATTAACGCAGAAATTGCGTCGCTATGACATACTATAGGAACTATGCCATCTCTTTCCCAATCGTGTTTTGTTTCCCCGGCATTGAAAGGGCTGTCTGCTAGGAGTGGATTCTCTCTTTTCCGATGCACTATTTCGTGTTTACTATGTCCCACGCAACCTCACATTGACGAATTAACGCAGAAATTGCGTCGCTATGACATACTATAGGAACTATGCCATCTCTTTCCCAATCGTGTATTGTTTCCCCGGCAACGAAAGGGCTGTCTGCTAGGAGTGGATTCTCTTTTTTCCGATGCACTATTTCGTGTTTACTGTGTCCCACGCACCATCACATTAACGAATTAACGCAGAAATTGCGTCGCTATGACATACTATAGGAACTATACCATCTCTTTCCCAATCGTGTATTGTTTCTACGGCAACGAAAGGGCTGTCTGCTAGGAGTGGATTATCTGTTTTCCGAAGCACTATTTCATGTTTACTGTGTCCCACGCACCCGCACATTAACGAATTAACGCAGAAATGGCGCCGCTATGACATACTATAGGAGCCATGCCTTCTGTTTCTCAATCGAGTATTGTTTACCCGGCAACGAAAGGGCTGTCTGCTAGGAGTGGATTATCTCTTTTCCGATTCACTATTTCATGTTTACTGTGTCCCACGCACCATCACATTGACGAATTAACGCACAAATTGCGTCGCTATGACATACTATAGGTACTATGAAATGCCTTTCCCAATCGTGTATTGTTTCCCCGGCAACGAAAGGGCTGTCTGCTAGGAGTGGATTCTCTCTCTTCCGATGCACTATTTCGAGTTTACTGTGTCCCACGCACCCTCACATTGACGAATTAACGCAGAAATTGCGTCGCTATGACATACTATAGGAACTATGCCATCTCTTTCCCAATCGTGTTTTGTTTCCCCAGCATTGAAAGGGCTGTCTGCTAGGAGTGGATTCTCTCTTTTCCGATGCACTATTTCATGTTTACTATGTCCCACGCACCCTCACATTGACGAATTAACGCAGAAATTGCGTCGCTATGACATACTATAGTAACTATGCCATCTCTTTCCCAATCGAGTATTGTTTCCCCGGAAACGAAAGGGCTGTCTGCTAGGAGTGGATTATTTCTTTTCCGATGCACTATTTCGAGTTTACTGTGTCCCACGCACCATCACATAGACGAATTAACGCAGAAATTGCGTCGCTATGACATACTATAGGTACTTTGCCATGTCTTTCCCAATCGTGTATTGTTTCCCCGGCAACGAAAGGGCTGTCTGCTAGGAGTGGATTCTCTCTTTTCCGATGCACTATTTCGTGTTTACTATGTCCCACGCAACCTCACATTGACGAATTAACGCAGAAATTTCGTCGCTATGACATACTATAGGAACTATGCCATCTCTTTCCCAATCGTGTATTGTTTACCCGGCAACGAAAGGGCTGTCTGCTAGGAGTGGATTCTCTTTTTTCCGATGCACTATTTCGTGTTTACTGTGTCCCACGCACCATCACATAAACGAATTAACGCAGAAATTGCGTCGCTATGACATACTATAGGAACTATACCATCTCTTTCCCAATCGTGTATTGTTTCTCCGGCAACGAAAGGGCTGTCTGCTAGGAGTGGATTCTCTCTTTTCCGATGCATTATTTCGAGTTTACTGTGTCCCACAGACCCTCACATTGACGAATTAACGCATACCCTCACATTGACGAATTAACGCATAAATTGCGTCGCTATGACATACTATAGGAACAATGCCATCTCTTTCCCAATCGTGTATTGTTTCCCCAGGAACGAAAGGGCTGTCTGCTAGGAGTGGATGCTCTCTTTTCCGATGCAATATTTCGTGTTTACTGTGTCCCACGCACCATCACATTGACGAATTGACGCAGAAATTGCGTCGCTATGACATAATATAGGAACTATGTCATCTCTTTCCCAATCGTGTATTGTTTCCCCGGCAACGAAAGGGCTGTCTGCTAGGAGTGGTTTCTCTCTTCTCCGATGCACTATTTCGTGTTTACTGTGTCCCACGCACCATCACATTGACGAATTAACGCAGAAATTGCGTCGCTATGACATACTATAGGAACTATGCCATCTCTTTCCCAATCGTGTATTGTTTCCCCGGCAACGAAAGGGCTGTCAGCTAGGAGTGGATTCTCTCTTTTCCGATGCACTATTTCGTGTTTACTGTGTCCCACGCACCATCACATTGACGAATTAACGCAGAAATTGCGTCGCTATGACATACTATAGGAACTACGCCATCTCTTTACCAATCGTGTATTGTTTCCCCGGCAACGAAAGCGCTGTCTGCTAGGAGTGGATTCTCTCTTTTCCGATGCACTATTTCATGTTTACTATGTCCCACGCAACCTCACATTGACGAATTAACGCAGAAATTGCGTCGCTATGACATACTATGGGAACTATGCCATCTCTTTCCCAATCGTGTATTGTTTCCCCGGCAACGGAAGGGCTGTCTGCTAGGAGTGGATTCTTTCTTTTCCGATGCACTATTTCGTGTTTACTGTGTCCCACGCACCATCACATTGACGAATCACGCACAAATTGCGTCGCTATGACATACTATAGGAACTATGCCATCTCTTCCCCAATCGTGTATTGTTTCCCCGCCAACGAAAGGGCTGTCTGCTAGCAGTGGATTCTATCTTTTCTGATGCGCTATTCCTGTTTACTGTGTTCCACGCACCATCACATTAACGAATTAACGCATAAATTGCGTCGCTATGACATACTATAGGAACAATGCCATCTCTTTCCCAATCGTGTATTGTTTCCCCAGGAACGAAAGGGCTGTCTGCTAGGAGTGGATGCTCTCTTTTCCGATGCACTATTTCGTGTTTACTGTGTCCCACGCACCATCACATTGACGAATTGACGTAGAAATTGCGTCGCTATGACATAATATAGGAACTATGTCATCTCTTTCCCAATCGTGCATTGTTTCCCCGGCAACGAAAGGGCTGTCTGCTAGGAGTGGTTTCTCTCTTCTCCGATGCACTATTTCGTGTTTACTGTGTCCCACGCACCATCACATTGACGAATTAACGCAGAAATTGCGTCGCTATGACATACTATAGGAACTATGCCATCTCTTTCCCAATCGTGTATTGTTTCCCCGGTAACGAAAGGGCTGTCAGCTAGGAGTGGATTCTCTCGTTTCCGATGCACTATTTCATGTTTACTATGTCCCACGCAACCTCACATTGACGAATTAACGCAGAAATTGCGTCGCTATGACATACTATGGGAACTATGCCATCTCTTTCCCAATCGTGTATTGTTTCCCCGGCAACGAAAGGGCTGTCTGCTAGGAGTGGATTCTTTCTTTTTCGATGCACTATTTCGTGTTTACTGTGTCCCACGCACTATCACATTGACGAATTAACGCATAAATTGCGTCGCTGTGACATACTATAGGAACTATGCCATCTCTTCCCCAATCGTGTATTGTTTCCCCGCCAACGAAAGGGCTGTCTGCTAGCAGTGGATTCTATCTTTTCTGATGCGCTATTCCTGTTTACTGTGTCCCACGCACCATCACATTGACGAATTAACGCAGAAATTGCGTCGCTATGACATACTTTAGGATCTATGCCATCTCTTTCCCAATCGAGTATTGTTTCCCCGGCAACGAAAGGGCTGTCTGCTAGAAGTGGATTCTCTCTTTTCCGATGCACTATTTGGTGTTTACTGTGTCCCACGAACCATCACATTGACGAATTAACGCAGAAATTGCGTCGCTATGACATACTGTAGGAACTATGCCATCTCTTTCCCAATCGTGTATTGTTTCCACGCAAACGAAAGGGCTGTCTGCTAGGAGTGGATTCTCTCTTTTCCGATGCACTATTTTGTGTTTACTGTGTCCAACGCACCATCACATTGACGAATTAACGCAGAAATTGCGTCGCTATGACATACTACAGGAACTATGCCATCTCTTTCCCAATCGTGTATTGTTTCACCAGCAACGAAAGGGCTGTCTGCTAGGAGTGTATTCTCTCTTTTCCTATGCACTATTTCGTGTTTCCTGTGTCCCACGCACCATCACATTGACGAATTAACGCAGAAATTGCGTCGCTATGACATACTATAGGTACTATGAAATGTCTTTCCCAATCGTGTATTGTTTCCCCGGCAACGAAAGGGCTGTCTGCTAGGAGTGGATTCTCTCTTTTCCGATGCACTATTTCGAGTTTACTGTGTCCCACGCACCCTCACATTGACGAATTAACGCAGAAATTGCGTCGCTATGATATACTATAGGAACTATGCCATCTCTTTCCCAATCGTGTTTTGTTTCCCCGGCAACCAAAGGGCTGTCTGCTAGGAGTGGATTCTCTCTTTTCCGATGCACTATTTCGAGTTTACTGTGTCCCACGCACCCTCACATTGACGAATTAACGCAGAAATTGCGTCGCTATGACATACTATAGGAACTATGCCATCTCTTTCCCAATCGTGTTTTGTTTCCCCAGCAACGAAAGGGCTGTCTGCTAGGAGTGGATTCTCTCTTTTCCGATGCACTATTTCGTGTTTATTGTGTCCCACGCACCATCACATTGACGAATTGACGCAGAAATTGCGTCGCTATGTCATAATATAGGAACTATGTCATCTCTTTCCCAATCGTGTATTGTTTCCCCGGCATTGAAAGGGCTGTCTGCTAGGAGTGGATTCTCTCTTTTCCGATGCACTATTTCATGTTTACTATGTCCCACGCACCCTCACATTGACGAATTAACGCAGAAATTGCGTCGCTATGACTTACTATAGTAACTATGCCATCTCTTTCCCAATCGAGTATTGTTTCCCCGGAAACGAAAGGGCTGTCTGCTAGGAGTGGATTATATCTTTTCCGATGCACTATTTCGAGTTTACTGTGTCCCACGCACCATCACATAGACGAATTAACGCAGAAATTGCGTCGCTATGACATACTATAGGTACTATGCCATGTCTTTCCCAATCGTGTATTGTTTCCCCGGCAAGGAAAGGGCTGTCAGCTAGGAGTGGATTCTCTCTTTTCCGATGCACTATTTTGTGTTGACTGTGCCCACGCACCATGACATTGACGAATTAACGCAGAAATTGCGTCGCTATGACATACTATAGGAACTATGCGATCTCTTTCCCAATCGTGTATTGTTTCCCCGGCAACGAAAGAGCTGTCTGCTAGGAGTGGATACTCTCTTTTCCGATGCACTATTTCACGTTTACTGTGTCCCACGTACCATCACATTGACGAATTAACGCAGAAATTGCGTCGCTATGACATACTATAGGAACTATACCATCTCTTTCCCAATCGTGTATTGTTTCTACGGCAACGAAAGGGCTGTCTGCTAGGAGTGGATTATCTCTTTTCCGATGCACTATTTCATGTTTACTGTGTCCCACGCACCCGCACATTAACGAATTAACGCAGAAATGGCGTCGCTATGACATACTATAGGAGCCATGCCTTCTGTTTCCCAATCGAGTATTGTTTCCCCGGCAACGGAAGGGCTGTCTGCTAGGAGTGGATTCTTTCTTTTCCGATGCACTATTTCGTGTTTACTGTGTCCCACGCACCATCACATTGACGAATTAACGCACAAATTGCGTCGCTATGACATACTATAGGAACTATGCCATCTCTTCCCCAATCGTGTATTGTTTCCCCGCCAACGAAAGGGCTGTCTGCTAGCAGTGGATTCTATCTTTTCTGATGCGCTATTCCTGTTTACTGTGTTCCACGCACCATCACATTAACGAATTAACGCATAAATTGCGTCGCTATGACATACTATAGGAACAATGCCATCTCTTTCCCAATCGTGTATTGTTTCCCCAGGAACGAAAGGGCTGTCTGCTAGGAGTGGATGCTCTCTTTTCCGATGCACTATTTCGTGTTTACTGTGTCCCACGCACCATCACATTGACGAATTGACGCAGAAATTGCGTCGCTATGACATAATATAGGAACTATGTCATCTCTTTCCCAATCGTGTATTGTTTCCCCGGCAACGAAAGGGCTGTCTGCTAGGAGTGGTTTCTCTCTTCTCCGATGCACTATTTCGTGTTTACTGTGTCCCACGCACCATCACATTGACGAATTAACGCAGAAATTGCGTCGCTATGACATACTATAGGAACTATGCCATCTCTTTCCCAATCGTGTATTGTTTCCCCGGTAACGAAAGGGCTGTCAGCTAGGAGTGGATTCTCTCTTTTCCGATGCACTATTTCATGTTTACTATGTCCCACGCAACCTCACATTGACGAATTAACGCAGAAATTGCGTCGCTATGACATACTATGGGAACTATGCCATCTCTTTCCCAATCGTGTATTGTTTCCCCGGCAACGAAAGGGCTGTCTGCTAGGAGTGGATTCTTTCTTTTTCGATGCACTATTTCGTGTTTACTGTGTCCCACGCATTATCACATTGACGAATTAACGCACAAATTGCGTCGCTATGACATACTATAGGAACTATGCCATCTCTTCCCCAATCGTGTATTGTTTCCCCGCCAACGAAAGGGCTGTCTGCTAGCAGTGGATTCTATCTTTTCTGATGCGCTATTCCTGTTTACTGTGTCCCACGCACCATCACATTGACGAATTAACGCAGAAATTGCGTCGCTATGACATACTTTAGGATCTATGCCATCTCTTTCCCAATCGAGTATTGTTTCCCCGGCAACGAAAGGGCTGTCTACTAGAAGTGGATTCTCTCTTTTCCGATGCACTATTTGGTGTTTACTGTGTCCCACGAACCATCACATTGACGAATTAACGCAGAAATTGCGTCGCTATGACATACTATAGGAACTATGCCATCTCTTTCCCAATCGTGTATTGTTTCCACGCAAACGAAAGGGCTGTCTGCTAGGAGTGGATTCTCTCTTTTCCGATGCACTATTTTGTGTTTACTGTGTCCAACGCACCATCACATTGACGAATTAACGCAGAAATTGCGTCGCTATGATATACTATAGGAACTATGCCATCTCTTTCCCAATCGTGTTTTGTTTCCCCGGCAACCAAAGGGCTGTCTGCTAGGAGTGGATTCTCTCTTTTCCGATGCACTATTTCGTGTTTATTGTGTCCCACGCACCATCACATTGACGAATTGACGCAGAAATTGCGTCGCTATGTCATAATATAGGAACTATGTCATCTCTTTCCCAATCGTGTATTGTTTCCCCGGCATTGAAAGGGCTGTCTGCTAGGAGTGGATTCTCTCTTTTCCGATGCACTATTTCATGTTTACTATGTCCCACGCACCCTCACATTGACGAATTAACGCAGAAATTGCGTCGCTATGACTTACTATAGTAACTATGCCATCTCTTTCCCAATCGAGTATTGTTTCCCCGGAAACGAAAGGGCTGTCTGCTAGGAGTGGATTATCTCTTTTCCGATGCACTATTTCGAGTTTACTGTGTCCCACGCACCATCACATAGACGAATTAACGCAGAAATTGCGTCGCTATGACATACTATAAGTACTATGCCATGTCTTTCCCAATCGTGTATTGTTTCCCCGGCAAGGAAAGGGCTGTCAGCTAGGAGTGGATTCTCTCTTTTCCGATGCACTATTTTGTGTTGACTGTGCCCACGCACCATGACATTGACGAATTAACGCAGAAATTGCGTCGCTATGACATACTATAGGAACTATGCGATCTCTTTCCCAATCGTGTATTGTTTCCCCGGCAACGAAAGGGCTGTCTGCTAGGAGTGGATTCTCTCTTTTCCGATGCACTATTTCATGTTTACTGTGTCCCACGCACCCTCACATTGACGAATTAACGCCGAAATTGCGTCGCTATGACATACTATAGGAACTACGCCATCTCTTTCCCAATCGTGTATTGTTTCCCCGGCAACGAAAGGGCTGTCTGCTAGGAGTGGATTCTCTCATTTCCGATGCACTATTTCGTGTTTACTGTGTCCCACGCACCATCACATTGACGAATTAACGGAGAAATTGCGCCGCTATGACATACTATAGAAACTATACCATCTCTTTCCCAATCGTGTATAGTTTCTCCGGCAACGAAATTGGTGTCTGCTAGGAGTGGATTCTCTCTTTTCCGATGCACTATTTCGTGTTTACTGTGTCCCACGCACCATCACATTGGCGAATTAACGCAGAAATTGCGTCGCTATGACATACTATAGGAACTACGCCATCTCTTTCCCAATCGTGTATTGTTTCCCCGGCAACGAAAGGGCTGTCTGCTAGGAGTGGATTCTCTTTTTTTCCGATGCACTATTTCATGTTTACTATGTCCCACGCAACCTCGCATTGACGAATTAACGCAGAAATTGCGTCGCTATGACATACTATGGGAACTATGCCATCTCTTTCCCAATCGTGTATTGTTTCCCCGGCAACGAAAGGGCTGTCTGCTAGGAGTGGATTCTTTCTTTTTCGATGCACTATTTCGTGTTTACTGTGTCCCACGCACCATCACATTGACGAATTAACGCAGAAATTGCGTCGCTATGACATACTATAGGAACTATGCCATCTCTTCCCCAATCGTGTATTGTTTCCCCGCCAACGAAAGGGCTGTCTGCTAGCAGTGGATTGTATCTTTTCTGAAGCGCTATTCCTGTTTACTGTGTACCACGCACCATCATAATGACGAATTAACGCAGAAATTGCGTCGCTATGACATACTTTAGGAACTATGCCATCTCTTTCCCAATCGAGTATTGTTTCCCCGGCAACGAAAGGGCTGTCTGCTAGAAGTGGATTCACTCTTTTCCGATGCACTATTTGGTGTTTACTGTGTTCCACGAACCATCACATTGACGAATTAACGCAGAAATTGCGTCGCTATGACATACTATAGGAACTATGCCATCTCTTTCCCAATCGTGTATTGTTTCCACGCCAACGAAAGGGCTGTCTGCTAGGAGTGGATTATCTCTTTTCCGATGCACTATTTCATGTTGGCTATGTCCCACGCACCCTCACATTGACGAATTAACGCAGAAATTGCGTCGCTATGACATACTATAGGAACTATGCCATCTCTTTCCCAATCGAGTATTGTTTCCCCGGAAACGAAAGGGCTGTCTGCTAGGAGTGGATTATCTCTTTTCCGATGCACTATTTCGGGTTTACTGTGTCCCACGCACCATCACATAGACGAATTAACGCAGAAATTGTGTCGCTATGAGATACTATAGGAACTATGCTATCTCTTTCCCAATCGTGTATTTTTTCCCCGGCAACGAAAGGGCTCTCTGCTAGGAGTGGATTATCTCTTTTCCGATGCACTACTTCGTGTTTACTGTGTCCCACGCACCATCACATTGACGAATTAACGCAGATATTGCGTCGCTATGACATACTATAGGTACTATGAAATGTCTTTCCCGATCGTGTATTGTTTCCCCGGCAACGAAAGGGCTGTCTGCTAGGAGTGGATTCTCTCTTTTCCGATGCACTATTTCGAGTTTACTGTGTCCCATGCACCCTCGCATTGACGAATTAACGCAGAAATTGCGTCGCTATGACATACTATAGGAACTATGCCATCTCTTTCCCAATCGTGTTTTGTTTCCCCGGCATTGAAAGGGCTGTCTGCTAGGAGTGGATTCTCTCTTTTCTGATGCACTATTTCATGTTTACTATGTCCCACGCACCCTCACATTGACGAATTAACGCAGAAATTTCGTCGCTATGACATACTATAGTAACTATGCCATCTCTTTCCCAATCGAGTATTGTTTCCTTGGAAACGAAAGGGCTGTCTGCTAGGAGTGGATTATCTCTTTTCCAATGCACTGTTTCATGTTTACTGTGTCCCACGCACCATCACATAGACGAATTAACGCAGAAATTGCGTCGCTATGACATACTATAGGTACTATGCCATGTCTTTCCCAATCGTGTATTGTTTCCACGGCAACGAAAGGGCTGTCTGCTAGGAGTGGATTCTCTCTTTTCCGATGCACTATTTCGTGTTTACTATGTCCCACGCAACCTCACATTGACGAATTAATTCAGAAATTGCTTCGCTATGACATACTATAGGAACTATGCCATCTCTTTCCCAATCGTGTATTGTTTCCCCGGCAACGAAAGGGCTGTCTGCTAGGAGTGGATTCTCTTTTTTCCGATGCACTATTTCGTGTTTACTGTGTCCCACGCACCATCACATTAACGAATTAACGCAGAAATTGCGTCGCTATGACATACTATAGGAACTATACCATCTCTTTCCCAATCGTGTATTGTTTCTCCGGCAACGAAAGAGCTGTCTGCTAGGAGTGGATTCTCTCTTTTCCGATGCACAATTTCGAGTTTACTGTGTCCCACAGACCCTCACATTGACGAATTAACGCATACCCTCACATTGACGAATTAACGCATAAATTGCGTCGCTATGACATACTATAGGAACAATGCCATCTCTTTCCCAATCGTGTAATGTTTCCCAAGGAACGAAAGGGCTGTCTGCTAGGAGTGGATTCTCTCTTTTCCGATGCACTATTTCGTGTTTACTGTGTCCCACGCACCATCACATTGACGAATTGACGCAGAAATTGCGTCGCTATGACATAATATAGGAACTATGTCATCTCTTTCCCAATCGTGTATTGTTTCCCCGGCAACGAAAGGGCTGTCTGCTAGGAGTGGTTTCACTCTTCTCCGATGCACTATTACGTGTTTACTGTGTCCCACGCACCATCACATTGACGAATTAACGCAGAAATTGCGTCGCTATGACATACTATAGGAACTATGCCATCTCTTTCCCAATCGTGAATTGTTTCCCCGGCAACGAAAGGGCTGTCAGCTAGGAGTGGATTCTCTCTTTTCCGATGCACTATTTCGTGTTTACTGTGTCCCACGCACCATCACATTGATGAATTAACGCAGAAATTGCGTCGCTATGACATACTATAGGAACTACGCCATCTCTTTCCCAATCGTGTATTGTTTCCCCGGCAACGAAAGGGCTGTCTGCTAGGAGTGGATTCTCTCTTTTCCGATGCACTATTTCATGTTTACTATGTCCGACGCAACCTCACATTGACGAATTTACGCAGAAATTGCGCCGCTATGACATACTATGGGAACTATGCCATCTCTTTCCCAATCGTGTATTGTTTCCCCGGCAACGAAAGGGCTGTCTGCTAGGAGTGGATTCTTTCTTTTTCGATGCACTATTTCGTGTTTACTTTGTCCCACGCACTATCACATTGACGAATTAACGCACAAATTGCGTCGCTATGACATACTATAGGAACTATGCCATCTCTTCCCCAATCGTGTATTGTTTCCCCGCCAACGAAAGGTCTGTCTGCTAGCAGTGGATTCTATCTTTTCTGATGCGCTATTCCTGTTTACTGTGTCCCACGCACCATCACATTGACGAATTAACGCAGAAATTGCGTCGCTATGACATACTTTAGGATCTATGCCATCTCTTTCCCAATCGAGTATTGTTTCCCCGGCAACGAAAGGGCTGTCTGCTAGAAGTGGATTCTCTCTTTTCCGATGCACTATTTGGTGTTTACTGTGTCCCACGAACCATCACATTGACGAATTAACGCAGAAATTGCGTCGCTATGACATACTATACGAACTATGCCATCTCTTTCCCAATCGTGAATTGTTTCCACGCCAACGAAAGGGCTGTCTGCTACAAGTGGATTCTCTCTTTTCCGATGCACTATTTTTTGTTTACTGTGTCCCACGCACCATCACATTGACGAATTAACGCAGAAATTGCGTCGCTATGACATACTACAGGAACTATGCCATCTCTTTCCCAATCGTGTATTGTTTCACCAGCAACGAAAGGGCTGTCTGCTAGGAGTGGATTCTCTCTTTTCCGATGCACTATTTCGTGTTTACTGTGTCCCACGCACCATCACATTGACGAATTAATGCAGAAATTGCGTCGCTATGACATACTATAGGAACTACGCCATCTCTTTCCCAATCGTGTATTGTTTCCCCGGCAACGAAAGGGCTGTCTGCTAGGAGTGGATTATCTCTTTTCCGATGCACTATTTCTTGTTGGCTGTGTCCCACGCACCCTCACATTGACGAATTAACGCAGAAATTGCGTCGCTATGACATACTATAGGTACTATGAAATGTCTTTCCCAATCGTGTATTGTTTCCCCGGCAACGAAAGGGCTGTCTGCTAGGAGTGGATTCTCTCTTTTCCGATGCACTATTTCGAGTTTACTGTGTCCCACGCACCCTCACATTGACGAATTAACGCAGAAATTGCGTCGCTATGACATACTATAGGAACTATGCCATCTCTTCCCCAATCGTGTTTTGTTTCCCCGGCAACTAAATGGCTGTCTGCTAGGAGTGGATTCTCTCTTTTCCGATGCACTATTTCGAGTTTACTGTGTCCCACGCACCCTCACATTGACGAATTAACGCAGAAATTGCGTCGCTATGACATACTATAGGAACTATGCCATCTCTTTCCCAATCGTGATTTGTTTCCCCAGCAACGAAAGGGCTGTCTGCTAGGAGTGGATTTTCTCTTTTCCGATGCACTATTTCGTGTTTATTGTGTCCCACGCACCATCACATTGACGAATTGACGCAGAAATTGCGTCGCTATGTCATAATATAGGAACTATGTCATCTCTTTCCCAATCGTGTATTGTTTCCCCGGCATTGAAAGGGCTGTCTGCTAGGAGTGGATTCTCTCTTTTCCGATGCACTATTTCGTGTTTACTATGTCCCACGCAACCTCACATTGACGAATTAACGCAGAAATTACGTCGCTATGACATACTATAGGAACTATGCCATCTCTTTCCCAATCGTGTATTGTTTCCCCGGCAACGAAAGGGCTGTCTGCTAGGAGTGGATTATCTCTTTTCCGATGCACAATTTCGAGTTTACTGTGTCCCACAGACCCTCACATTGACGAATTAACGCATACCCTCACATTGACGAATTAACGCATAAATTGCGTCGCTATGACATACTATAGGAACAATGCCATCTCTTTCCCAATCGTGTAATGTTTCCCAAGGAACGAAAGGGCTGTCTGCTAGGAGTGGATTCTCTCTTTTCCGATGCACTATTTCGTGTTTACTGTGTCCCACGCACCATCACATTGACGAATTGACGCAGAAATTGCGTCGCTATGACATAATATAGGAACTATGTCATCTCTTTCCCAATCGTGTATTGTTTCCCCGGCAACGAAAGGGCTGTCTGCTAGGAGTGGTTTCACTCTTCTCCGATGCACTATTACGTGTTTACTGTGTCCCACGCACCATCACATTGACGAATTAACGCAGAAATTGCGTCGCTATGACATACTATAGGAACTATGCCATCTCTTTCCCAATCGTGTATTGTTTCCCCGGCAACGAAAGGGCCGTCAGCTAGGAGTGGATTCTCTCCTTTCCGATGCACTATTTTGTGTTTACTGTGTCCCACGCACCATCTTATTGATGAATTAACGCAGAAATTGCGTCGCTATGACATACTATAGGAACTACGCCATCTCTTTCCCAATCGTGTATTGTTTCCCCGGCAACGAAAGGGCTGTCTGCTAGGAGTGGATTCTCTCTTTTCCGATGCACTATTTCATGTTTACTATGTCCGACGCAACCTCACATTGACGAATTTACGCAGAAATTGCACCGCTATGACATACTATGGGAACTATGCCATCTCTTTCCCAATCGTGTATTGTTTCCCCGGCAACGAAAGGGCTGTCTGCTAGGAGTGGATTCTTTCTTTTTCGATGCACTATTTCGTGTTTACTTTGTCCCACGCACTATCACATTGACGAATTAACGCACAAATTGCGTCGCTATGACATACTATAGGAACTATGCCATCTCTTCCCCAATCGTGTATTGTTTCCCCGCCAACGAAAGGTCTGTCTGCTAGCAGTGGATTCTATCTTTTCTGATGCGCTATTCCTGTTTACTGTGTCCCACGCACCATCACATTGACGAATTAACGCAGAAATTGCGTCGCTATGACATACTTTAGGATCTATGCCATCTCTTTCCCAATCGAGTATTGTTTCCCCGGCAACGAAAGGGCTGTCTGCTAGAAGTGGATTCTCTCTTTTCCGATGCACTATTTGGTGTTTACTGTGTCCCACGAACCATCACATTGACGAATTAACGCAGAAATTGCGTCGCTATGACATACTATACGAACTATGCCATCTCTTTCCCAATCGTGAATTGTTTCCACGCCAACGAAAGGGCTGTCTGCTACAAGTGGATTCTCTCTTTTCCGATGCACTATTTTTTGTTTACTGTGTCCCACGCACCATCACATTGACGAATTAACGCAGAAATTGCGTCGCTATGACATACTACAGGAACTATGCCATCTCTTTCCCAATCGTGTATTGTTTCACCAGCAACGAAAGGGCTGTCTGCTAGGAGTGGATTCTCTCTTTTCCGATGCACTATTTCGTGTTTACTGTGTCCCACGCACCATCACATTGACGAATTAATGCAGAAATTGCGTCGCTATGACATACTATAGGAACTACGCCATCTCTTTCCCAATCGTGTATTGTTTCCCCGGCAACGAAAGGGCTGTCTGCTAGGAGTGGATTATCTCTTTTCCGATGCACTATTTCTTGTTGGCTGTGTCCCACGCACCCTCACATTGACGAATTAACGCAGAAATTGCGTCGCTATGACATACTATAGGTACTATGAAATGTCTTTCCCAATCGTGTATTGTTTCCCCGGCAACGAAAGGGCTGTCTGCTAGGAGTGGATTCTCTCTTTTCCGATGCACTATTTCGAATTTACTGTGTCCCACGCACCCTCACATTGACGAATTAACGCAGAAATTGCGTCGCTATGACATACTATAGGAACTATGCCATCTCTTCCCCAATCGTGTTTTGTTTCCCCGGCAACTAAATGGCTGTCTGCTAGGAGTGGATTCTCTCTTTTCCGATGCACTATTTCGTGTTTACTATGTCCCACGCAACCTCACATTGACGAATTAACGCAGAAATTACGTCGCTATGACATACTATAGGAACTATGCCATCTCTTTAACAATCGTGTATTGATTCCCCGGCTACGAAAGGGCTGTCTGCTATTAGTGGATTCTCTCTTTTTCGATGCACTATTTCGTGTTTACTGTGTCCCACGCACCATCACGTTAACGAATTAACGCAGAAATTGCGTCGCTATGACATACTATAGGAACTATACCATCTCTTTCCCAATCGTGTATTGTTTCTCCGGCAACGAAAGGGCTGCCTGCTAGGAGGGGATTCTCTCTTTTCCGATGCACTATTTCGAGTTTACTGTGTCCCACGGACCCTCACATTGACGAATTAACGCATACCCCCACATTGACGAATTAACGCATAAATTGCGTCGCTATGACATACTATAGGAATTATGCCATCTCTTTCCCAATCGTGTATTGTTACCCCAGGAACGAAAGGGCTGTCTCTTAGGAGTGGATTCTCTCTTTTCCGATGCACTATTTCGTGTTTACTGTGTCCCACGCACCATCACATTGACGAATTGACGCAGAAATTGCGTCGCTACGACATAATATAGGAACTATGTCATCTCTTTCCCAATCGAGTATTGTTTCCCCGGCAACGAAAGGGCTGTCTGCTAGGAGTGGATTCTCTCTTTTCCGATGCACTATTTCGTGTTTACTGTGTCACACACACCATCTCATCGACGAATTAACGCAGAAATTGCGTCGCTATGACATACTATAGGAACTATGCCATCTCTTTCCCAATCGTGTATTGTTTCCCCGGCAACGAAAGGGCTGTCAGCTAGGAGTGGATTCTCTCTTTTCCGATGCACTATTTCGTGTTTACTGTGTCCCACGCACCATCACATTGACGAATTAACGCAGAAATTGCGTCGCTATGACATATTATAGGAACTACGCCATCTCTTCCCCTATCGTGTATTGTTTCCCCGGCAACGAAAGAGCTGTCTGCTAGGAGTGGATTATCTCTTTTCCGATGCACTATTTCATGTTTACTATGTCCCACGCAACCTCACATTGACGAATTAACGCAGAAATTGCGTCGCTATGACATACTATGGGAACTATGCCATCTCTTTCCCAATCGTGTATTGTTTCCCCGGCAACGAAAGGGCTGTCAGCTAGGAGTGGATTCTTTCTTTTTTCGATGCACTATTTCGTGTTTACTGTGTCCCACGCACTATCACATTGACGAATTAACGCAGAAATTGCGTCGCTATGACATACCATAGGAACTATGCCATCTCTTCCCCAATCGTGTATTGTTTCCCCGCCAGCGAAAGGGCTGTCTGCTAGCAGTGGATTCTCTCTTTTCCGATGCACTATTTCGAGTTTACTGTGTCCCACGCACACTCACATTGACGAATTAACGCAGAAATTGCGTCGCTATGACATACTTTAGGAACTATGGCATCTCTTTCCCAATCGTGTATTGTTTCCCCGGCAACGAAAGGGCTGTCTGCTAGAAGTGGATTCTCTCTTTTCCGATGCACCATTTGGTGTTTACTGTGTCCCACGAACCATCACATTGACGAATTAACGCAGAAATTGCGTCGCTATGACATACTATAGGAACTATGCCATCTCTTCCCCAATCGTGTATTGTTTCCCCGCCAACGAAAGGGCTGTCTGCTAGGAGTGGATTCTCTCTTTTCCGATGCACTATTTCGTGTTTACTATGTCCCACACACCCTCACTTTGACGAATTAACGCAGAAATATCGTCGCTATGACATACTATAGGAACTATGCCATCTCTTTCCCAATCGTGTATTGTTTCCCCAGGAACGAAAGGGCTGTCTGCTAGAAGTGGATTCTCTCTTTTCCGATGCACTATTTGGTGTTTACTGTGTCCCACGAACCATCACATTGACGAATTAACGCAGAAATTGCGTCGCTATGACATACTATAGGAACTATGCCATCTCTTTCCCAATCGTGAATTGTTTCCACGCCAACGAAAGGGCTGTCTGCTAGGAGTGGATTCTCTCTTTTCCGATGCACTATTTTGTGTTTACTGTGTCCCACGCAACATCACATTGACGAATTAACATAGAAATTGCGTCGCTATGACATACTACAGGAACTATGCCATCTCTTTCCCAATCGTGTATTGTTTCCCCGGCAACGAAAGGGCTGTCTGCTAGGAGTGGATTCTCTCTTTTCCGATGCACTATTTCGTGTTTACTGTGTCCCACGCACCATCGCATTGACGAATTAATTCAGAAATTGCGTCGCTATGACATACTATAGGAACTACGCCATCTCTTTCCCAATCGTGTATTGTTTTCCCGGCAACGAAAGGGCTGTCTGCTAGGAGTGGATTATCTCTTTTCCGATGCACTATTTCATGTTGGCTATGTCCCACGCACCCTCACATTGACGAATTAACGCAGAAATTGCGTCGCTATGACATACTATAGGTACTATGAAATGTCTTTCCCAATCGTGTATTGTTTCCCCGGCAACGAAAGGGCTGTCTGCTAGGAGTGGATTCTCTCTTTTCCGATGCACTATTTCGAGTTTACTGTGTCCCACGCACCCTCACATTGACGAATTAACGCAGAAATTGCGTCGCTATGACATACTATAGGAACTATGGCATCTCTTTCCCAATCGTGTATTGTTTCCCCGGCAACCAAATGGCTGTCTGCTAGGAGTGGATTCTCTCTTTTCCGATGCACTATTTCGAGTTTACTGTGTCCCACGCACCCTCACATTGACGAATTAACGCAGAAATTGCGTCGCTATGACATACTATAGGAACTATGCCATCTCTTTCCCAATCGTGTTTTGTTTCCCCAGCAACGAAAGGGCTGTCTGCTAGGAGTGGATTTTCTCTTTTCCGATGCACTATTTCGTGTTTATTGTGTCCCACGAACCATCACATTGACGAATTGACGCAGAAATTGCGTCGCTATGTCATAATATAGGAACTATGTCAGCTCTTTCCCAATCGTGTATTGTTTCCCCGGCATTGAAAGGGCTGTCTGCTAGGAGTGGATTCTCTCTTTTCCGATGCACTATTTCATGTTTACTATGTCCCACGCACCCTCACATTGACGAATTAACGCAGAAATTGCGTCGCCTTGACATACTATAGTAAATATGCCATCTCTTTCCCAATCGAGTATTGTTTCCCCGGAAACGAAAGGGCTGTCTGCTAGGAGTGGATTATCTCTTTTCCGATGCACTATTTCGAGTTTACTGTGTCCCACGCTCCATCACATAGACGAATTAACGCAGAAATTGCGTCGCTATGACATACTAGAGGTACTATGTTTGTCTTTCCCAATCGTGTATTGTTTCCCCGGAAACGAAAGGGCTGTCTGCTAGGAGTGGATTCTCTCTTTTCCGATGCACTATTTCGTGTTTACTATGTCCCACGCAACCTCACATTGACGAATTAACGCAGAAATTGCGTCGCTATGACATACTATAGGAACTATGCCATCTCTTTCCCAATCGTGTATTGATTCCCCGGCTACGAAAGGGCTGTCTGCTAGGAGTGGATTCTCTCTTTTTCGATGCACTATTTCGTGTTTACTGTGTCCCACGCACCATCACATTAACGAATTAACGCAGAAATTGCGTCGCTATGACTTACTATAGGAACTATACCATCTCTTTCCCAATCGTGTATTGTTTCTCCGGCAACGAAAGGGCTGTCTGCTATGAGGGGATTCTCTCTTTTCCGATGTACTATTTCGAGTTTACTGTGTCCCACGGACCCTCACATTGACGAATTAACGCATACCCCCACATTGACGAATTAACGCATAAATTGCGTCGCTATGACATACTATAGGAACTATGCCATCTCTTTCCCAATCGTGTATTGTTTCCCCAGGAACGAAAGGGCTGTCTCTTAGGAGTGGATTCCCTCTTTTCCGATGCACTATTTCGTGTTTACTGTGTCCCACGCACCATCACATTGACGAATTGACGCAGAAATTGCGTCGCTATGACATAATATAGGAACTATGTCATCTCTTTCCCAATCGACTATTGTTTCCCCGGCAACGAAAGGGCTGTCTGCTAGGAGTGGATTCTCTCTTTTCCGATGCACTATTTCGTGTTTACTGTGTCACACACACCATCTCATCGACGAATTAACGCAGAAATTGCGTCGCTATGACATACTATGGGAACTATGCCATCTCTTTCCCAATCGTGTATTGTTTCCCCGGCAACGAAAGGGCTGTCAGCTAGGAGTGGATTCTTTCTTTTTCGATGCACTATTTCGTGTTTACTGTGTCCCACGCACTATCACATTGACGAATTAACGCAGAAATTGCGTCGCTATGACATACCATAGGAACTATGCCATCTCTTCCCCAATCGTGTATTGTTTCCCCGCCAACGAAAGGGCTGTCTGCTAGCAGTGGATTCTATCTTTTCCGATGCGCTATTTCGTGTTTACTGTGTCCCACGCACCATCACATTGACGAATTAACGCAGAAATTGCGTCGCTATGACATACTTTAGGAACTATGGCATCTCTTTCCCAATCGTGTATTGTTTCCCCGGCAACGAAAGGGCTGTCTGCTAGAAGTGGATTGTCTCTTTTCCTATGCACTATTTGGTGTTTACTGTGTCCCACGAACCATCACATTGACGAATTAACGCAGAAATTGCGTCGCTATGACATACTATAGGAACTATGCCATCTCTTCCCCAATCGTGTATTGTTTCCCCGCCAACGAAAGGGCTGTCTGCTAGGAGTGGATTCTCTCTTTTCCGATGCACTATTTCGTGTTTACTATGTCCCACACACCCTCACATTGACGAATTAACGCAGAAATATCGTCGCTATGACATACTATAGGAACTATGCCATCTCTTTCCCAATCGTGTATTGTTTCCCCAGGAACGAAAGGGCTGTCTGCTAGGAGTGGATTCTCTCTTTTCCGATGCACTATTTCGTGTTTACTGTGTCCCAAGAACCATCACATTGACGAATTAACGCAGAAATTGCGTCGCTATGACATACTATAGGAACTATGCCATCTCTTTCCCAATCGTGAATTGTTTCCACGCCAACGAAAGGGCTGTCTGCTAGGAGTGGATTCTCTCTTTTCTGATGCACTATTTTGTGTTTACTGTGTCCCACGCACCATCACATTGACGAATTAACGCAGAAATTGCGTCGCTATGACATACTACAGGAACTATGCCATCTCTTTCCCAATCGTGTATTGTTTCACCAGCAACGAAAGGGCTGTCTGCTAGGAGTGGATTCTCTCTTTTCCGATGCACTATTTCGTGTTTACTGTGTCCCACGCACCATCACATTGACGAATTAATGCAGAAATTGCGTCGCTATGACATACTATAGGAACTACGCCATCTCTTTCCCAATCGTGTATTGTTTCCCCGGCAACGAAAGGGCTGTCTGCTAGGAGTGGATTATCTCTTTTCCGATGCACTATTTCATGTTGGCTATGTCCCACGCACCCTCACATTGACGAATTAAGGCAGAAATTGCGTCGCTATGACATACTATAGGTACTATGAAATGTCTTTCCCAATCGTGTATTGTTTCCCCGGCAACGAAAGGGCTGTCTGCTAGGAGTGGATTCTCTCTTTTCCGATGCACTATTTCGAGTTTACTGTGTCCCACGCACCCTCACATTGACGAATTAACACAGAAATTGCGTCGCTATGACATACTATAGGAACTATGCCATCTCTTTCCCAATCGTGTATTGTTTCCCCGGCAACCAAATGGCTGTCTGCTAGGAGTGGATTCTCTCTTTTCCGATGCACTATTTCGAGTTTACTGTGTCCCACGCACCCTCACATTGACGAATTAACGCAGAAATTGCGTCGCTATGACATACTATAGGAACTATGCCATCTCTTTCCCAATCGTGTTTTGTTTCCCCAGCAACGAAAGGGCTGTCTGCTAGGAGTGGATTTTCTCTTTTCCGATGCACTATTTCGTGTTTATTGTGTCCCACGAACCATCACATTGACGAATTGACGCAGAAATTGCGTCGCTATGTCATAATATAGGAACTATGTCATCTCTTTCCCAATCGTGTATTGTTTCCCCGGCATTGAAAGGGCTGTCTGCTAGGAGTGGATTCTCTCTTTTCCGATGCACTATTTCATGTTTACTATGTCCCACGCACCCTCACATTGACGAATTAACGCAGAAATTGCGTCGCTATGACATACTATAGTAACTATGCCATCTCTTTCCCAATCGAGTATTGTTTCCCCGGAAACGAAAGGGCTGTCTGCTAGGAGTGGATTATCTCTTTTCCGATGCACTATTTCGAGTTTACTGTGTCCCACGCTCCATCACATGGACGAATTAACGCAGAAATTGCGTCGCTATGACATACTAGAGGTACTATGTTTGTCTTTCCCAATCGTGTATTGTTTCCCCGGAAACGAAAGGGCTGTCTGCTAGGAGTGGATTCTCTCTTTTCCGATGCACTATTTCGTGTTTACTATGTCCCACGCAACCTCACATTGACGAATTAACGCAGAAATTGCGTCGCTATGACATACTATAGGAACTATGCCATCTCTTTCCCAATCGTGTATTGATTCCCCGGCTACGAAAGGGCTGTCTGCTAGGAGTGGATTCTCTCTTTTTCGATGCACTATTTCGTGTTTACTGTGTCCCACGCACCATCACATTAACGAATTAACGCAGAAATTGCGTCGCTATGACATACTATAGGAACTATACCATCTCTTTCCCAATCGTGTATTGTTTCTCCGGCAACGAAAGGGCTGTCTGCTAGGAGGGGATTCTCTCTTTTCCGATGCACTATTTCGAGTTTACTGTGTCCCACGGACCCTCACATTGACGAATTAACGCATACCCCCATATTGACGAATTAACGCATAAATTGCGTCGCTATGACATACTATAGGAACTATGCCATCTCTTTCCCAATCGTGTATTGTTTCCCCAGGAACGAAAGGGCTGTCTCTTAGGAGTGGATTCTCTCTTTTCCGATGCACTATTTCGTGTTTACTGTGTCCCACGCACCATCACATTGACGAATTGACGCAGAAATTGCGTCGCTATGACATAATATAGGAACTATGTCATCTCTTTCCCAATCGAGTATTGTTTCCCCGGCAACGAAAGGGCTGTCTGCTAGGAGTGGATTCTCTCTTTTCCGATGCACTATTTCGTGTTTACTGTGTCACACACACCATCTCATCGACGAATTAACGCAGAAATTGCGTCGCTATGACATACTATGGGAACTATGCCATCTCTTTCCCAATCGTGTATTGTTTCCCCGGCAACGAAAGGGCTGTCAGCTAGGAGTGGATTCTTTCTTTTTCGATGCACTATTTCGTGTTTACTGTGTCCCACGCACTATCACATTGACGAATTAACGCAGAAATTGCGACGCTATGACATACCATAGGAACTATGCCATCTCTTCCCCAATCGTGTATTGTTTCCCCGCCAACGAAAGGGCTGTCTGCTAGCAGTGGATTCTATCTTTTCCGATGCGCTATTTCGTGTTTACTGTGTCCCACGCACCATCACATTGACGAATTAACGCAGAAATTGCGTCGCTATGACATACTTTAGGAACTATGGCATCTCTTTCCCAATCGTGTATTGTTTCCCCGGCAACGAAAGGGCTGTCTGCTAGAAGTGGATTCTCTCTTTTCCTATGCACTATTTGGTGTTTACTGTGTCCCACGAACCATCACATTGACGAATTAACGCAGAAATTGCGTCGCTATGACATACTATAGGAACTATGCCATCTCTTCCCCAATCGTGTATTGTTTCCCCGCCAACGGAAGGACTGTCTGCTAGGAGTGTATTCTCTCTTTTCCGATGCACTATTTCGTGTTTACTATGTCCCACACACCCTCACATTGACGAATTAACGCAGAAATATCGTCGCTATGACATACTATAGGAACTATGCCATCTCTTTCCCAATCGTGTATTGTTTCCCCAGGAACGAAAGGGCTGTCTGCTAGGCGTGGATTCTCTCTTTTCCGATGCACTATTTCGTGTTTACTGTGTCCCACGCACCATCACATTGACGAATTAACGCACAAATTGCGTCACTATGACATACTATAGGAACTATGCCATCTCTTTCCCAATCGTGTATTGTTTCTCCGCCAACGAAAAGGCTGTCTCCTAGCAGTGGACTCTATCTTTTCCGATGCGCTATTTCGTTTTTACTGTGTCCCACGCACCATCACATTGACGAATTAACGCAGAAATTGCGTCACTATGATATACTTTAGGAACTATGCCATCTCTTTCCCAATCGTGTATTGTTTCCCCGGCAACGAAAGGGCTCTCTGCTAGGAGTGGATTATCTCTTTTCCGATGGACTATTTTGTGTTTACTGTGTCCCACGCACCATCACATTGACGAATTAACGCAGAAATTGCGTCGCTATGACATACTACAGGAACTATGCCATCTCTTTCCCAATCGTGTATTGTTTCACCAGCAACGAAAGGGCTGTCTGCTAGGAGTGGATTCTCTCTTTTCCGATGCACTATTTCGTGTTTACTGTGTCCCACGCACCATCACATTGACGAATTAACGCAGAAATGGCGTCGCTATGACATACTATAGTAGCCATGCCTTCTGTTTCCCAATCGAGTATTGTTTCCCCGGCAATGAAAGGGCTGTCTGCTAGGAGTGGATTATCTCTTTTCCGATGCACTATTTCATGTTTACTGTGTCCCACGCACCCTCACATTGACGAATTAACGCCGAAATTGCGTCGCTATGACATACTATAGGAACTATGCCATCTCTTTCCCAATCGTGTATTGTTTCCCCGGCAACGAAAGGGCTGTCTGCTAGGAGTGGATTCTCTCTTTTCCGATGCACTATTTCGTGTTTACTGTGTCCCACGCACCATCACATTGACGAATTAACGCAGAAATTGCGTCGCTATGACATACTATAGAAACTATACCATCTCTTTCCCAATCGTGTATTGTTTCTCCGGCAACGAAATTGGTGTCTGCTAGGAGTGGATTCTCTCTTTTCCGATGCACTATTTCGTTTTTACTGTGTCCCACGCACCATCACATTGACGAATTAACGCACAAATTGCGTCGATATGACATACTATAGGAACTACGCAATCTCTTTCCCAATCGTGTATTGTTTCCCCGGCAACGAAAGGGCTGTCTGCTAGGAGTGGATTCTCTCCTTTCCGATGCACTATTTCATGTTTACTATGTCCCACGCAACCTCACATTGACGAATTAACGCAGAAATTGCGTCGCTATGACATACTATAGGAACTATGCCATCTCTTCCCCAATCGTGTATTGTTTCCCCGCCAACGGAAGGACTGTCTGCTAGGAGTGTATTCTCTCTTTTCCGATGCACTATTTCGTGTTTACTATGTCCCACACACCCTCACATTGACGAATTAACGCAGAAATATCGTCGCTATGACATACTATAGGAACTATGCCATCTCTTTCCCAATCGTGTATTGTTTCCCCAGGAACGAAAGGGCTGTCTGCTAGGCGTGGATTCTCTCTTTTCCGATGCACTATTTCGTGTTTACTGTGTCCCACGCACCATCACATTGACGAATTAACGCACAAATTGCGTCACTATGACATACTATAGGAACTATGCCATCTCTTTCCCAATCGTGTATTGTTTCTCCGCCAACGAAAAGGCTGTCTCCTAGCAGTGGACTCTATCTTTTCCGATGCGCTATTTCGTTTTTACTGTGTCCCACGCACCATCACATTGACGAATTAACGCAGAAATTGCGTCACTATGATATACTTTAGGAACTATGCCATCTCTTTCCCAATCGTGTATTGTTTCCCCGGCAACGAAAGGGCTCTCTGCTAGGAGTGGATTATCTCTTTTCCGATGGACTATTTTGTGTTTACTGTGTCCCACGCACCATCACATTGACGAATTAACGCAGAAATTGCGTCGCTATGACATACTACAGGAACTATGCCATCTCTTTCCCAATCGTGTATTGTTTCACCAGCAACGAAAGGGCTGTCTGCTAGGAGTGGATTCTCTCTTTTCCGATGCACTATTTCGTGTTTACTGTGTCCCACGCACCATCACATTGACGAATTAACGCAGAAATGGCGTCGCTATGACATACTATAGTAGCCATGCCTTCTGTTTCCCAATCGAGTATTGTTTCCCCGGCAATGAAAGGGCTGTCTGCTAGGAGTGGATTATCTCTTTTCCGATGCACTATTTCATGTTTACTGTGTCCCACGCACCCTCACATTGACGAATTAACGCCGAAATTGCGTCGCTATGACATACTATAGGAACTATGCCATCTCTTTCCCAATCGTGTATTGTTTCCCCGGCAACGAAAGGGCTGTCTGCTAGGAGTGGATTCTCTCTTTTCCGATGCACTATTTCGTGTTTACTGTGTCCCACGCACCATCACATTGACGAATTAACGCAGAAATTGCGTCGCTATGACATACTATAGAAACTATACCATCTCTTTCCCAATCGTGTATTGTTTCTCCGGCAACGAAATTGGTGTCTGCTAGGAGTGGATTCTCTCTTTTCCGATGCACTATTTCGTTTTTACTGTGTCCCACGCACCATCACATTGACGAATTAACGCACAAATTGCGTCGATATGACATACTATAGGAACTACGCAATCTCTTTCCCAATCGTGTATTGTTTCCCCGGCAACGAAAGGGCTGTCTGCTAGGAGTGGATTCTCTCCTTTCCGATGCACTATTTCATGTTTACTATGTCCCACGCAACCTCACATTGACGAATTAACGCAGAAATTGCGTCGCTATGACATACTATGGGAACTATGCCATCTCTTTCCCAATCGTGTATTGTTTCCCCGGCAACGAAAGGACTGTCTGCTAGGAGTGGATTCTTTCTTTTTCGATGCACTATTTCGTGTTTACTGTGTCCCACGCACCATCACATTGACGAATTAACGCACAAATTGCGTCGCTATGACATACTATAGGAACTATGCTATCTCTTCCCCAAACGTGTATTGTTTCCCCGCCAACGAAAGGGCTGTCTGCTAGCAGTGGATTCTATCTTTTCTGATGCGCTATTCCTATTTACTGTGTCCCACGCACCATCACATTGACGAATTAACTCAGAAATTGCGTCGCGATGACATACTATAGGAACTACGCCATCTCTTTCCCAATCGTGTATTGTTTCCCCGGCAACGAAAGAGCTGTCTGCTATTAGTGGATTCTCTCATTTCCGATGCACTATTTCGTGTTTACTGTGTTCCACGTACCATCACCTTGACGAGTAAACAGAGAAATTGCGTCGATATGACATACTATAGGAACTATGCCATCTCTTTCCCAATCGTGTATTGTTTCCCCGGCAACGAAAGGGCTGTCTGCTAGGAGTGGATTCTCTCTTTTCCGATGCACTATTTTGTGTTTACTGTGCCCACGCACCATGACATTGACAAATTAACGCAGAAATTGCGTCGCTATGACATACTATAGGAACTATGCCATGACTTTCCCAATCGTGTATTGTTTCCCCGGCAACGAAAGGGCTGTCTGCTATTAGTGGATTCTCTCTTTTCCGATGCACTATTTCGTGTTTACTGTGTTCCACGTACCATCACATTGACGAATTAACGCAGAAATTGCGTCGCTATGACATACTATATGAACTATACCATCTCTTTCCCAATCGTGTATTGTTTCTACGGCAACGAAAGGGCTGTCTGCTAGGAGTGGATTATCTCTTTTCCGATGCACTATTTCATGTTTACTGTGTCCCACGCACCCGCACATTAACGAATTAACGCAGAAATGGCGTCGTTATGACATACTATAGGAGCCATGCCTTCTGTTTCCCAATCCAGTATTGTTTCCCCGGCAACGAAAGGGCTGTCTGCTAGGAGTGGATTATCTCTTTTCCGATTCACTATTTCATGTTTACTGTGTCCCACGCACCCTCACATTGACGAATTAACGCCGAAATTGCGTCGCTATGACATACTATAGGAACTATGCCATCTCTTTCCCAATCGTGTATTGTTTCCCCGGCAACGAAAGGGCTGTCTGCTAGGAGTGGATTCTCTCATTTCCGATGCACTATTTCGTGTTTACTGTGTCCCACGCACCATCACATTGACGAATTAACGGAGAAATTGCGTCGCTATGACATACTATGGAAACTATACCATCTCTTTCCCAATCGTGTATTTTTTTCTCCGGCAACGAAAGGGCTGTCTGCTATTAGTGGATTCTCTCTTTTCCGATGCACTATTTCGTGTTTACTGTGTCCCACGCACCATCACATTGACGAATTAACGCAGAAATTGCGTCGCTATGACATACTATAGGAACTACGCCATCTCTTTCCCAATCGTGTATTGTTTCCCCGGCAACGAAAGGGCTATCTGCTAGGAGTGGATTCTCTCTTTTCCGATGCACTATTTCATGTTTACTATGTCCCATGCAACCTCACATTGACGAATTAACGCAGAAATTGCGTCGCTATGACATACTATGGGAACTATGCCATCTCTTTCCCAATCGTGTATTGTTTCCCCGGCTACGAAAGGGCTGTCTGCTAGGAGTGGATTCTTTCTTTTTCGATGCACTATTTCGAGTTTACTGTGTCCCACGCACCATCACATTGACGAATTAACGCACAAATTGCGTCGCTATGACATACTATAGGAACTATGCCATCTCTTCCCCAATCGTGTATTGTTTCCCGCAAACGAAAGGGCTGTCTGCTAGCAGTGGATTCTATCTTTTCTGATGCGCTATTCCTGTTTACTGTGTCCCACACACCATCACATTGACGAATTAACGCACAAATTGCGTCGCTATGACATACTATAGGAACAATGCCATCTCTTTCCCAATCGTGTATTGTTTCCCCCGCAACGAAAGGGCTGTCTGCTAGGAGTGGATTCTCTCATTTCCGATGCACTATTTCGTGTTTACTGTATCCCACGCACCATCACATTGACGAATTAACGGAGAAATTGCGTCGCTATGACATACTATAGAAACTATACCATCTCTTTCCCAATCGTGTATTGTTTCTCCGGCAACGAAATTGGTGTCTGCTAGGAGTGGATTCTCTCTTTTCCGATGCACTATTTCGTGTTTACTGTGTCCCACGCACCATCACATTGACGAATTAACGCAGAAATTGCGTCGCTACGAGATACTATAGGAACTACGCCATCTCTTTCCCAATCGTGTATTGTTTCCCCGGCAACGAAAGGGCTGTCTGCTAGGAGTGGATTCTCTCTTTTCCGATGCACTATTTCATGTTTACTATGTCCCATGCAACCTCACATTGACGAATTAACGCACAAATTGCGTCGCTATGACATACATCAGGAACTATGCCATCTCATTCCCAATCGAGTATTGTTTCCCCGGCAACGAAAGGGCTGTCTGCTAGAAGTGGATTCTCTCTTTTCCGATGCACTATTTGGTGTTTACTGTGTCCCACGAACCATCACATTGACGAATTAACGCAGAAATTGCGTCGCTATGACATACTATAGGAACTATGCCATCTCTTTCCCAATCGTGTATTGTTTCCACGCCAACGAAAGGGCTGTCTGCTAGGAGTGGATTATCTCTTTTCCGATGCACTAATTCATGTTGGCTATGTCCCACGCACCCTCACATTGACGAATTAACGCAGAAATTGCGTCGCTATGACATACTATAGGAACTATGCCATCTCTTTCCCAATCGAGTATTGTTTCCTCGGCAACGAAAGGGCTGTCTGCTAGAAGTAGATTCTCTCTTTTCCGATGCACTATTTGGTGTTTACTGTGTCCCACGAACCATCACATTGACGAATTAACGCAGAAATTGCGTCGCTATGACATACTATAGGAACTATGCCATCTCTTTCCCAATCGTGTATTGTTTCCACGCCAACGAAAGGGCTGTCTGCTAGGAGTGGATTCTCTCTTTTCCGATGCACTATTTTGTGTTTACTGTGTCCCACGCACCATCACATTGACAAATTAACGCAGAAATTGCGTCGCTATGACATACTATAGGTACTATGAAATGTCTTTCCCAATCGTCTATTGTTTCCCCGGCAACGAAAGGGCTGTCTGCTAGGAGTGGTTTCTCTCTTTTCCGATGCAGTATTTCGAGTTTACTGCGTCCCACGCACCCTCACATTGACGAATTAACGCAGAAATTGCGTCGCTATGACATACTATAGGAACTATGCCATCTCTTATCCAATCGTGTTTTGTTTCCCCAGCAACGAAAGGGCTGTCTGCTAGGAGTGGATTCTCTCTTTTCCGATGCACTATTTCGTGTTTATTGTGTCCCACGCACCATCACATTGACGAATTGACGCAGAAATTGCGTCGCTATGTCATAATATAGGAACCATGTCATCTCTTTCCCAATCGTGTATTGTTTCCCCGGCATTGAAAGGGCTGTCTGCTAGGTGTGGATTCTCCCTTTTGCGATGCACTATTTCATGTTTACTATGTCCCACGCACCCTCACATTGACGATTTAACGCAGAAATTTCGTCGCTATGACATACTATAGTAACTATGCCATCTCTTTCCCAATCGAGTATTGTTTCCCCGGAAACGAAAGGGCTGTCTGCTAGGAGTGGATTATCTGTTTTCCGATGCACTATTTCGAGTTTACTGTGTCCCACGCACCATCACATAGACAAATTAACGCCGAAATTGCGTCGCTATGACGTACTATAGGTACTATGCCATGTCTTTCCCAATCGTGTATTGTTTCCCCGGCAACGAAAGGGCTGTCTGCTAGGAGTGGATTCTCTCTTTTCCGATGCACTATTTCGTGTTTACTATGTCCCACGCAACCTCACATTGACGAATTAACGCATAAATTGCGTCGCTATGACATAATATAAGAACTATGTCATCTCTTTCCCAATCGTGTATTGTTTCTCCGGCAACGAAAGGGCTGTCTGCTAGGAGTGGATTCTCTCTTTTCCGATGCACTATTTCGTGTTTACTGTGTCACACGAACCATCACATTGACGAATTAACGCAGAAATTGCGTCGCTATGACATACTATAGGAACTATGCCATCTCTTTCCCAATCGTGTATTGTTTCCACGCCAACGAAAGGGCTGTCTGCTAGGAGTGGATTCTCTCTTTTCCGATGCACTATTTAGTGTTTACTGTGTCCCACGCAACATCACATTGACGAATTAACGCAGAAATATTGTCGCTATGACATACTATAGGAACTATGCCATCTCTTTCCCTATCGTGTATTGTTTCCCCAGGAACGAAAGGGCTGTCTGCTAGGAGTGGATTCTCTCTTTTCCGATGCACTATTTCGTGTTTACTGTGTCCCACGCACCATCACATTGACGAATTAACGCACAAATTGCGTCGCTATGACATACTATAGGAACTATGCCATCTCTTTCCCAATCGTGTATTGTTTCCCCGCCAACGAAAAGGCTGTCTGCTAGCAGTGGACTCTATCTTTTCCGATGCGCTATTTCGTGTTTCCTGTGTCCCACGCACCATCACATTGACGAATAAACGCAGAAATTGCGTCACTATGATATAAATAAGGAACTATGCCATCTCTTTCCCAATCGAGTATTGTTTCCCCGGAAACGAAAGGGCTGTCTGCTAGGAGTGGATTCTCTCTTTTCCGATGCACTATTTCGGGTATACTGTGTCCCACGCACCATCACATAGACGAATTAACGCAGAAATTGCGTCGCTATGACATACTATAGGAACTATGCCATGTCTTTCCCAATCGTGTATTGTTTCCCCGGCAGCGAAAGGGCTGTCTGCTAGGAGTGCATTCTCTCTTTTCCGATGCACTATTTCGTGTTTACTATGTCCCACGCACCCTCACATTAACGAATTAACGCAGAAATTGCGTCGCTATGACATACTTTAGGAACTATACCATCTCTTTCCCAATCGTGTATTGTTTCTCCGGCAACGAAAGGGCTGTCTGCTAGGAGTGGATTCTCTCTTTTCCGATGCACCATTTCGAGTTTACTGTGTCCCACGCACCCTCACATTGACGAATTAACGCATAAATTGCGTCGCTATGACATACTATAGGAACTATGCCATCTCTTTCCCAATCGTGTATTGTTTCCACAGGAACGAAAGGGCTGTCTGCTAGGAGTGGATTCTCTCTTTTCCGATGCACTATTTCGTGTTTACTGTGTCCCACGCACCATCACATTGACGAATTAAGGCACAAATTGCGTCGCTATGACATACTATAGGAACTATGCCATCTCTTCCCCAATCGTGTATTGTTTCCCCGCCAACGAAAGGGCTGTCTGCTAGCAGTGGATTCTATCTTTTCCGATGCGCTATTTCGTGTTTACTGTGTCCCACAACCCACCACATTGACGAATTAACGCAGAAATTGCGTCGCTATGACATACTTTAGGAAATATGCCATCTCTTTCCCAATCGTGTTTTGTTTCACTGGCAACGAAAGGGCTGTCTGCTAGGAGTGGATTCTCTCTTTTCCTATGCACTATTTGGTGTTTACTGTGTCCCACGAACCATCACATTGACGAATCAACGCAGAAATTGCGTCGCTATGACATACTATAGGAACTATGCCATCTCTTTCCCAATCGTGTATTGTTTCCCCGGCAACGAAAGGGCTGTCTGCTAGGAGTGGATTATCTCTTTTCCGATGCACTATTTCATGTTGGCTATGTCCCACGCACACTCTCATTGACGAATTAACGCACAAATTGCGTCGCTATGACATACTATAGGAACTATGCCATCTCTTACCCCAATCGAGTATTGTTTCCCCGGAAACGAAAGGGCTGTCTGCTAGGAGTGGATTATCTCTTTTCCGATGCACTATTTCGGGTTTACTGTGTCCCACGCACCATCACATAGACGAATTAACGCCGAAATTGCGTCGCTATGAGATATTATAGGACTATGCTATCTCTTTCCCAATCGTGTATTTTTTCCCCGGCAACGAAAGGGCTCTCTGCTAGGAGTGGATTATCTCTTTTCCGATGCATTATTTCGTGTTTACTGTGTCCCACGCACCATCACATTGACGAATTAACGCAGAAATTGCGTCGCTATGACATACTATAGGAACTATGCCATCTCTTTCCCAATCGTGTATTGTTTCCCCGGCAACCAAAGGGCTGTCTGCTAGGAGTGGATTCTCTCTTTTCCGATGCACTATTTCATGTTTACTGTGTCCCAGGCACCATCAAATTGACGAATTAACGCAGAAATTGCGTCGCCATGACATACTATAGGAACTATGACATCTCTTTCACAATGGTGTATTGTTTCCACGGCAACGAAAGGGCTGTCTACTAGGAGTGGATTCTCTCTTTTCCGATGCACTATTTCGCGTTTACTATGTCCCACACACCCTCACATTGACGAATTAACGCAGAAATTGCGTCGCTATGACATACTATAGGAACTATGCCATCTCTTTCCCAATCGTGTATTGTTTCCCCGGCAACGAAAGGGCTGTCTGGTAGAAGTGGATTCTCTCTTTTCCGATGCACTATTTGGTGTTTACTGTGTCCCAGGAACCATCACATTGACGAATTAACGCAGAAATTGCGTCGCTATGACATACTATAGGAACTATGCCATCTCTTTCCCAATCGTGTATTGTTTCCCCAGGAACGAAAGGGCTGTCTGCTAGGAGTGGATTCTCTCTTTTCCGATGCACTATTTCGTGTTTACTGTGTCCCACGCACCATCACACTGACGAATTAACGCAAAAATTGCGTCGCTATGACATACTATAGTAACTATGCCATCTCTTTGCCAATCGTGTATTGTTTCCCCGGCAACGAAAGGGCTGTCTGCTAGGAGTGGATTATCTCTTTTCCCATGCACTACTTCGTGTTTACTGTGTCCCACGCACCATCACATTGACGAATTAACGCAGAAATTGCGTCGCTATGACATACTATAGGTACTATGAAATGTCTTTCCCAATCGTGTATTGTTTCCCCGGCAACGAAAGGGCTGACTGCTAGGAGTGGATTCTCTCTTTTCCGATGCACTATTTCGGGTTTACTGTGTCCCACGCACCCTCACATTGACGAATTAACACATAAATTGCGTCGCTATGACATACTATAGGAACTATGCCATCTCTTTCCCAATCGTGTATTGTTTCCCCAGGAACGAAAGGGCTGTCTGCTAGGAGTGGATTCTCTCTTTTCCGATGCACTATTTCGTGTTTACTGTGTCCCACGCACCATCACATTGACGAATTAAGGCACAAATTGCGTCGCTATGACATACTATAGGAACTATGCCATCTCTTCCCCAATCGTGTATTGTTTCCCCGCCAACGAAAGGGCTGTCTGCTAGCAGTGGATTCTATCTTTTCCGATGCGCTATTTTGTGTTTACTGTGTCCCACAACCCATCACATTGACGAATTAACGCAGAAATTGCGTCGCTATGACATACTTTAGGAACTATGCCATCTCTTTCCCAATCGTGTATTGTTTCACTGGCAACGAAAGGGCTGTCTGCTAGAAGTGGATTCTCTCTTTTCCTATGCACTATTTGGTGTTTACTGTGTCCCACGAACCATCACATTGACGAATCAACGCAGAAATTGCGTCGCTGTCACATACTATAGGAACTATGCCATCTCTTTCCCAATCGTGAATTGTTTCCCCGGCAACGAAAGGGCTGTCTGCAAGGAGTGGATTCTCTCTTTTCCGATGCACTATTTCGTGTTTACTATGTCACACACACCCTCACATTGACGAATTAACGCAGAAATTGCGTCGCTATGACATACCATAGGAACTATGCCATCTCTTTCCCAATCGTGTATTGTTTCCCCGGCAACGAAAGGGCGGTCTGCTAGGAGTGGATTCTCTCTTTTCCGATGCACTATTTCGAGTTTACTGTGTCCCACGCACCCTCACATTGACGAATTAACGCAGAAATTGCGTCGCTATGACATACTATAGGAACTACGCCATCTCTTTCCCAATCGTGTATTGTTTCACCAGCAACGAAAGGGCTGTCTGCTAGGAGTGGATTCTCTCTTTTCCGATGCACTATTTCGTGTTTACTGTGTCCCACGCACCATCACATTGACGAATTAACGCAGAAATTGCGTCGCTATGACATACTATAGGAACTACGCCATCTCTTTCCCAATCGTGTATTGTTTCCCCGGCAACGAAAGGGCTGTCTGCTAGGAGTGGATTATCTCTTTTCCGATGCACTATTTCATGTTGGCTATGTCCCACGCACACTCACATTGACGAATTAACGCACAAATTGCGTCGCTATGACATACTATAGGAACTATGCCATCTCTTACCCCAATCGAGTATTGTTTCCCCAGAAACGAAAGGGCTGTCTGCTAGGAGTGGATTATCTCTTTTCCGATGCACTATTTCGGGTTTACTGTGTCCCACGCACCATCACATTGACGAATTAACGCCGAAATTGCGTCGCTATGAGATACTATAGGAACTATGCTATCTCTTTCCCAATCGTGTATTTTTTCCCCGGCAACGAAAGGGCTCTCTGCTAGGAGTGGATTATCTGTTTTCCGATGCATTATTTCGTGTTTACTGTGTCCCACGCACCATCACATTGACGAATTAACGCAGAAATTGCGTCGCTGTGACATACTATAGGAACTATGCCATCTCTTTCCCAATCGTGTATTGTTTCCCCGGCAACGAAAGGGCTGTCTGCTAGGAGTGGATTCTCTCTTTTCCGATGCACTATTTCCTGTTTACTGTGTCCCAGGCACCATCAAATTGACGAATTAACGCAGAAATTGCGTCGCCATGACATACTATAGGAACTATGACATCTCTTTCACAATCGTGTATTGTTTCCACGGCAACGAAAGGGCTGTCTACTAGGAGTGGATTCTCTCTTCTCCGATGCACTATTTCGTGTTTACTATGTCCCACACACCCTCACATTGACGAATTAACGCAGAAATTGCGTCGCTATGACATACTATAGGAACTATGCCATCTCTTTCCCAATCGTGTATTGTTTCCCCGGCAACGAAAGGGCTGTCTGCTAGAAGTGGATTCTCTCTTTTCCGATGCACTATTTGGTGTTTACTGTGTCCCAGGAACCATCACATTGACGAATTAAGGCACAAATTGCGTCGCTATGACATACTATGGTAACTATGCCATCTCTTCCCCAATCGTGTATTGTTTCCCCGCCAACGAAAGGGCTGTCTGCTAGCAGTGGATTCTATCTTTTCCGATGCGCTATTTCATGTTTACTGTGTCCCACAACCCATCACATTGACGAATTAACGCAGAAATTGCGTCGCTATGACATACTTTAGGAACTATGCCATCTCTTTCCCAATCGTGTATTGTTTCACTGTCAACGAAAGGGCTGTCTGCTAGAAGTGGATTCTCTCTTTTCCTATGCACTATTTGGTGTTTACTGTTTCCCACGAACCATCACATTGACGAATCAACGCAGAAATTGCGTCGCTATGACATACTATTGGAACTATGCCATCTCTTTCCCAATCGTGAATTGTTTCCCCGGCAACGAAAGGGCTGTCTGCTAGGAGTGGATTCTCTCTTTTCCGATGCACTATTTCGTGTTTACTATGTCACACACACCCTCACATTGACGAATGAACGCAGAAATTGCGTCGCTATGACATACTATAGGAACTATGCCATCTCTTTCCCAATCGTGTATAGTTTCCCCGGCAACGAAAGGGCTGTCTGCTAGGAGTGGATTCTCTCTTTTCCGATGCACTATTTCGAGTTTACTGTGTCCCACGCACCCTCACATTGACGAATTAACGCAGAAATTGCGTCGCTATGACATACTATAGGAACTACGCCATCTCTTTCCCAATCGTGTATTGTTTCACCAGCAACGAAAGGGCTGTCTGCTAGGAGTGGATTCTCTTTTTTCCGATGCACTATTTCGTGTTTACTGTGTCCCACGCACCATCACATTGACGAATTAACGCAGAAATTGCGTCGCTATGACATACTATAGGAACTACGCCATCTCTTTCCCAATCGTGTATTGTTTCCCCGGCAACGAAAGGGCTGTCTGCTAGGAAAGGATTATCTCTTTTCCGATGCACTATTTCATGTTGGCTATGTCCCACGCACACTCACATTGACGAATTAACGCACAAATTGCGTCGCTATGACATACTATAGGAACTATGCCATCTCTTACCCCAATCGAGTATTGTTTCCCCGGAAACGAAAGGGCTGTCTGCTAGGAGTGGATTCTCTCTTTTCCGATGCACTATTTCGAGTTTACTGTGTCCCACGCACCCTCACATTGACGAATGAACGCAGAAATTGCGTCGCTATGACATACTATAGGAACTACGCCATCTCTTTCCCAATCGTGTATTGTTTCACCAGCAACGAAAGGGCTGTCTGCTAGGAGTGGATTCTCTTTTTTCCGATGCACTATTTCGTGTTTACTGTGTCCCACGCACCATCACATTGACGAATTAACGCAGAAATTGCGTCGCTATGACATACTATAGGAACTACGCCATCTCTCTCCCAAGCGTGTATTGTTTCCCCGGCAACGAAAGGGCTGTCTGCTAGGAAAGGATTATCTCTTTTCCGATGCACTATTTCATGTTGGCTATGTCCCACGCACACTCACATTGACGAATTAACGCACAAATTGCGTCGCTATGACATACTATAGGAACTATGCCATCTCTTACCCCAATCGAGTATTGTTTCCCCGGAAACGAAAGGGCTGTCTGCTAGGAGTGGATTATCTCTTTTCCGATGCACTATTTCGGGTTTACTGTGTCCCACGCACCATCACATAGACGAATTAACGCCGAAATTGCATCGCTATGAGATACTATATTAACTATGCTATCTCTTTCCGAATCGTGTATTTTTTCCCCGGCAACGAAAGGGCTCTCTGCTAGGAGTGGATTATCTCTTTTCCGATGCATTATTTCGTGTTTACTGTGTCCCACGCACCATCACATTGACGAATTAACGCAGAAATTGCGTCGCTATGACATACTATAGGAACTATGCCATCTCTTTCACAATGGTGTATTGTTTCCACGGCAACGAAAGGGCTGTCTACTAGGAGTGGATTCTCTCTTTTCCGATGCACTATTTCGTGTTTACTATGTCCCACACACCCTCACATTGACGAATGAACGCAGAAATTGCGTCGCTATGACATACTATAGGAACTATGCCATCTCTTTCCCAATCGTGTATTGTTTCCCCGGCAACGAAAGGGCTGTCTGGTAGAAGTGGATTCTCTCTTTTCCGATGCACTATTTCGTGTTTACTGTGTCCCACGCACCATCACACTGACGAATTAACGCAAAAATTGCGTCGCTATGACATACTATAGTAACTATGCCATCTCTTTGCCAATCGTGTATTGTTTCCCCGGCAACGAAAGGGCTGTCTGCTAGGAGTGGATTTTCTCTTTTCCGATGCACTACTTCAGTGTTTACTGTGTCCCACGCACCATCACATTGACGAATTAACGCAGAAATTACGTCGCTATGATATACTATAGGTACTATGAAATGTCTTTCCCAATCGTGTATTGTTTCCCCGGCAACGAAAGGGCTTACTGCTAGGAGTGGATTCTCTCTTTTCCGATGCACTATTTCGGGTTTACTGTGTCCCACGCACCCTCACATTGACGAATTAACGCATAAATTGCGTCGCTATGACATACTATAGGAACTATGCCATCTCTTTCCCAATCGTGTATTGTTTCCCCAGGAACGAAAGGGCTGTCTGCTAGGAGTGGATTCTCTCTTTTCCGATGCACTATTTCGTGTTTACTGTGTCCCACGCACCATCACATTGACGAAGTAAGGCACAAATTGCGTCGCTATGACATACTATAGGAACTATGCCATCTCTTCCCCAATCGTGTATTGTTTCCCCGCCAACGAAAGGGCTGTCTGCTAGCAGTGGATTCTATCTTTTCCGATGCGCTATTTCGTGTTTACTGTGTCCCACAACCCATCACATTGACGAATTAACGCACAAATTGCGTCGCTATGACATACTATAGTAACTATGCCATCTCTTTCCCAATCGTGTATTGTTTCCCCGGCAACGAAAGGGCTGTCTGCTAGGAGTGGATTATCTCTTTTCCGATGCACTACTTCGTGTTTACTGTGTCCCACGCACCATCACATTGACGAATTAACGCAGAAATTGCGTCGCTATGACATACTATAGGTACTATGAAATGTCTTTCCCAATCGTGTATTGTTTCCCCGGCAACGAAAGGGCTGACTGCTAGGAGTGGATTCTCTCTTTTCCGATGCACTATTTCGGGTTTACTGTGTCCCACGCACCCTCACATTGACGAATTAACGCATAAATTGCGTCGCTATGACATACTATAGGAACTATGCCATCTCTTTCCCAATCGTGTATTGTTTCCCCAGGAACGAAAGGGCTGTCTGCTAGGAGTGGATTCTCTCTTTTCCGATGCTCTATTTCATCTTTACTATGTCCCACGCACCCTCACATTGACGTATTAACGCACAAATTGCGTCGCTATGACATACTTTAGGAACTATGCCATCTCTTTCCCAATCGTGTATTGTTTCACTGGCAACGAAAGGGCTGTCTGCTAGAAGTGGATTCTCTCTTTTCCTATGCACTATTTGGTGTTTACTGTGTCCCACGAACCATCGCATTGACGAATCAACGCAGAAATTGCGTCGCTATGACATACTATAGGAACTATGCCATCTCTTTCCCAATCGTGAATTGTTTCCCCGGCAACGAAAGGGCTGTCTGCTAGGAGTGGATTCTCTCTTTTCCGATGCACTATTTCGTGTTTACTATGTCACACACACCCTCACATTGACGAATTAACGCAGAAATTGCGTCGCTATGACATACCATAGGAACTATGCCATCTCTTTCCCAATCGTGTATTGTTTCCCCGGCAATGAAAGGGCGGTCTGCTAGGAGTGGATTCTCTCTTTTCCGATGCACTATTTCGAGTTTACTGTGTCCCACGCACCCTCACATTGACGAATTAACGCAGAAATTGCGTCGCTATGACATACTATAGGAACTACGCCATCTCTTTCCCAATCGTGTATTGTTTCACCAGCAACGAAAGGGCTGTCTGCTAGGAGTGGATTCTCTCTTTTCCGATGCACTATTTCGTGTTTACTGTGTCCCACGCACCATCACATTGCCGAATTAACGCAGAAATTGCGTCGCTATGACATACTATAGGAACTACGCCATCTCTTTCCCAATCGTGTATTGTTTCCCCGGCAACGAAAGGGCTGTCTGCTAGGAGTGGATTATCTCTTTTCCGATGCACTATTTCATGTTGGCTATGTCCCACGCACACTCACATTGACGAATTAACGCACAAGTTGCGTCGCTATGACATACTATAGGAACTATGCCATCCCTTACCCCAATCGAGTATTGTTTCCCCAGAAACGAAAGGGGTGTCTGCTAGGAGTGGATTATCTCTTTTCCGATGCACTATTTCGGGTTTACTGTGTCCCACGCACCATCACATTGACGAATTAACGCCGAAATTGCGTCGCTATGAGATACTATAGGAACTATGCTATCTCTTTCCCAATCGTGTATTTTTTCCCCGGCAACGAAAGGGCTCTCTGCTAGAAGTGGATTATCTCTTTTCCGATGCATTATTTCGTGTTTACTGTGTCCCACGCACCATCACATTGACGAATTAACGCAGAAATTGCGTCGCTGTGACATACTATAGGAACTATGCCATCTCTTTCCCAATCGTGTATTGTTTCCCCGGCAACGAAAGGGCTGTCTGCTAGGAGTGGATTCTCTCTTTTCCGATGCACTATTTCATGTTTACTGTGTCCCAGGCACCATCAAATTGAGGAATTAACGCAGAAATTGCGTCGCCATGACATACTATAGGAACTATGACATCTCATTCACAATCGTGTATTGTTTCCACGGCAACGAAAGGGCTGTCTACTAGGAGTGGATTCTCTCTTTTCCGATGCACTATTTCGTGTTTACTATGTCCCACACACCCTCACATTGACGAATTAACGCAGAAATTGCGTCGCTATGACATACTATAGGAACTATGCCATCTCTTCCCCAATCGTGTATTGTTTCCCCGGCAACGAAAGGGCTGTCTGCTAGAAGTGGATTCTCTCGTTTCCGATGCACTATTTGGTGTTTACTGTGTCCCAGGAACCATCACATTGACGAATTAAGGCACAAATTGCGTCGCTATGACATACTATGGTAACTATGCCATCTCTTCCCCAATCGTGTATTGTTTCCTCGCCAACGAAAGGGCTGTCTGCTAGCAGTGGATTCCATCTTTTCCGATGCGCTATTTCGTGTTTACTGTGTCCCACAACGCATCACATTGACGAATTAACGCAGAAATAGCGTCGCTATGACATACTTTAGGAACTATGCCATCTCTTTCCCAATCGTGTATTGTTTCACTGGCAACGAAAGGGCTGTCTGCTAGAAGTGGATTCTCTCTTTTCCTATGCACTATTTGGTGTTTACTGTGTCCCACGAACCATCGCATTGACGAATCAACGCAGAAATTGCGTCGCTATGACATAGTATAGGAACTATGCCATCTCTTTCCCAATCGTGAATTGTTTCCCCGGCAACGAAAGGGCTGTCTGCTAGGAGTGGATTCTCTCTTTTCCGATGCACTATTTCGTGTTTACTATGTCACACACACCCTCACATTGACGAATTAACGCAGAAATTGCGTCGCTATGACATACCATAGGAACTATGCCATGTCTTTCCCAATCGTGTATAGTTTCCCCGGCAACGAAAGGGCGGTCTGCTAGGAGTGGATTCTCTCTTTTCCGATGCACTATTTCGAGTTTACTGTGTCCCACGCACCCTCACATTGACGAATTAACGCACAAATTGCGTCGCTATGACATACTATAGGAACTACGCCATCTCTTTCCCAATCGTGTATTGTTTCACCAGCAACGAAAGGGCTGTCTGCTAGGAGTTGATTCTCTCTTTTCCGATGCACTATTTCGTGTTTACTGTGTCCCACGCACCACCACATTGACGAATTAACGCAGAAATTGCGTCGCTATGACATACTATAGGAACTACGCCATCTCTTTCCCAATCGTGTATTGTTTCCCCGGCAACGAAAGGGCTGTCTGCTAGGAGTGGATTATATCTTTTCCGATGCACTATTTCATGTTGGCTATGTCCCACGCACACTCACATTGACGAATTAACGCAGAAATTGCGTCGCTATGACATACTATAGGAACTATGCCATCTCTTCCCCAATCGTGTATTGTTTCCCCGGCAACGAAAGGGCTGTCTGCTAGAAGTGGATTCTCTCGTTTCCGATGCACTATTTGGTGTTTACTGTGTCCCAGGAACCATCACATTGACGAATTAAGGCACAAATTGCGTCGCTATGACATACTAAGGTAACTATGCCATCTCTTCCCCAATCGTGTATTGTTTCCCCGCCAACGAAAGGGCTGTCTGCTAGCAGTGGATTCTATCTTTTCCGATGCGCTATTTCGTGTTTACTGTGTCCCACAACCCATCACATTGACGAATTAACGCAGAAATTGCGTCGCTATGACATACTTTAGGAACTATGCCATCTCTTTCCCAATCGTGTATTGTTTCCCCGGCAACGAAAGGGCTGTCTGCTAGAAGTGGATTCTCTCTTTTCCTATGCACTATTTGGTGTTTACTGTGTCCCACGAACCATCACATTGACGAATCAACGCAGAAATTGCGTCGCTATGACATACCATAGGAACAATGCCATCTCTTTCCCAATCGTGTATAGTTTCCCCGGCAACGAAAGGGCTGTCTGCTAGGAGTGGATTCTCTCTTTTCCGATGCACTATTTCGAGTTTACTGTGTCCCACGCACCCTCACATTGACGAATTAACGCAGAAATTGCGTCGCTATGACATACTATAGGAACTACGCCATCTCTTTCCCAATCGTGTATTGTTTCACCAGCAACGAAAGGGCTGTCTGCTAGGAGTGGATTCTCTCTTTTCCGATGCACTATTTCGTGTTTACTGTGTCCCACGCACCATCACATTGATGAATTAACGCAGAAATTGCGTCGCTATGACATACTATAGGAACTACGCCATCTCTTTCCCAATCGTGTATTGTTTCCCCGGCAACGAAAGGGCTGTCTGCTAGGAGTGGATTATCTCTTTTCCGATGCACTATTTCATGTTGGCTATGTCCCACGCACACTCACATTGACGAATTAACGCACAAATTGCGTCGCTATGACATACTATAGGAACTATGCCATCTCTTACCCCAATCGAGTATTGTTTCCCCGGCAACGAAAGGGCTGTCTGCTAGGAGTGGATTATCTCTTTTCCGATGCACTATTTCATGTTGGCTATGTCCCACGCACACTCACATTGACGAATTAACGCACAAATTGCGTCGCTATGACATACTATAGGAACTATACCATCTCTTACCCCAATCGAGTATTGTTTCCCCAGAAACGAAAGGGCTGTCTGCTAGGAGTGGATTATCTCTTTTCCGATGCACTATTTCGGGTTTACTGTGTCCCACGCACCATCACATTGACGAATTAACGCCGAAATTGCGTCGCTATGAGATACTATAGGAACTATGCTATCTCTTTCCCAATCGTGAATTTTTTCCCCGGCAACGAAAGGGCTCTCTGCTAGAAGTGGATTATCTCTTTTCCGATGCATTATTTCGTGTTTACTGTGTCCCACGCACCATCACATTGACGAATTAACGCAGAAATCGCGTCGCTGTGACATACTATAGGAACTATGCCATCTCTTTCCCAATCGTGTATTGTTTCCCCGGCAACGAAAGGGCTGTCTGCTAGGAGTGGATTCTCTCTTTTCCGATGCACTATTTCATGTTTACTGTGTCCCAGGCACCATCAAATTGACGAATTAACGCAGAAATTGCGTCGCTATGACATACTATAGGAACTATGCCATCTCTTCCCCAATCGTGTATTGTTTCCCCGGCAACGAAAGGGCTGTCTGCTAGAAGTGGATTCTCTCTTTTCCGATGCACTATTTGGTGTTTACTGTGTCCCAGGAACCATCACATTGACGAATTAAGGCACAAATTGCGTCGCTATGACATACTATGGTAACTATGCCATCTCTTCCCCAATCGTGTATTGTTTCCCCGCCAACGAAAGGGCTGTCTGCTAGCAGTGGATTCTATCTTTTCCGATGCGCTATTTCGTGTTTACTGTGTCCCACAACCCATCACATTGACGAATTAACGCAGAAATTGCGTCGCTATGACATACTTTAGGAACTATGCCATCTCTTTCCCAATCGTGTATTGTTTCACTGGCAACGAAAGGGCTGTCTGCTAGAAGTGGATTCTCTCTTTTCCTATGCACTATTTGGTGTTTACTGTGTCCCACGAACCATCACATTGACGAATTAACGCAGAAATTGCGTCGCTATGACATACTATAGGAACTATGCCATCTCTTTCCCAATCGTGAATTGTTTCCCCGGCAACGAAAGGGCTGTCTGCTAGGAGTGGATTCTCTCTTTTCCGATGCACTATTTCGTGTTTACTATGTCACACACACCCTCACATTGACGAATGAACGCAGAAATTGCGTCGCTATGACATACCATAGGAACAATGCCATCTCTTTCCCAATCGTGTATAGTTTCCCCGGCAACGAAAGGGCTGTCTGCTAGGAGTGGATTCTCTCTTTTCCGATGCACTATTTCGAGTTTACTGTGTCCCACGCACCCTCACATTGACGAATTAACGCAGAAATTGCGTCGCTATGACATACTATGGGAACTACGCCATCTCTTTCCCAATCGTGTATTGTTTCACCAGCAACGAAATGCTGTCTGCTAGGAGTGGATTCTCTCTTTTCCGATGCACTATTTCGTGTTTACTGTGTCCCAGGCACCATCACATTGACGAATTAACGCAGAAATTGCGTCGCTATGACATACTATAGGAACTACGCCATCTCTTTCCCAATCGTGTATTGTTTCCCCGGCAACGAAAGGGCTGTCTGCTAGGAGTGGATTATCTCTTTTCCGATGCACTATTTCATGTTGGCTATGTCCCACGCACACTCACATTGACGAATTAACGCACAAATTGCGTCGCTATGACATACTATAGGAACTATGCCATCTCTTACCCCAATCGAGTATTGTTTCCCCGGAAACGAAAGGGCTGTCTGCTAGGAGTGGATTATCTCTTTTCCGATGCACTATTTCGTGTTTACTGTGTCCCACGCACCATCACATTGACGAATTAACGCAGAAATTGCGTCGCTATGACATACTATAGGAACTACGCCATCTCTTTCCCAATCGTGTATTGTTTCCCCGGCAACGAAAGGGCTCTCTGCTAGAAGTGGATTATCTCTTTTCCGATGCATTATTTCGTGTTTACTGTGTCCCACGCACCATCACATTGACGAATTAACGCAGAAATTGCGTCGCTGTGACATACTATAGGAACTATGCCATCTCTTTCCCAATCGTGTATTGTTTCCCCGGCAACGAAAGGGCTGTCTGCTAGGAGTGGATTCTCTCTTTTCCGATGCACTATTTCGTGTTTACTGTGTCCCACGCACCATCACATTGACGAATTAACGCAGAAATTGCGTCGCTATGACATACTACAGGAACTACGCCTTCTCTTTCCCAATCGTGTATTGTTTCCCCGGCAACGAAAGGGCTGTCTGCTAGGAGTGGATTATCTCTTTTCCGATGCACTATTTCATGTTGGCTATGTCCCACGCACACTCACATTGACGAATTAACGCACAAATTGCGTCGCTATGACATACTATAGGAACTATGCCATCTCTTACCCCAATCGAGTATTGTTTCCCCAGAAACGAAAGGGCTGTCTGCTAGGAGTGGATTATCTCTTTTCCGATGCACTATTTCGGGTTTACTGTGTCCCACGCACCATCACATTGACGAATTAACGCCGAAATTGCATCGCTATGAGATACTATAGGAACTATGCTATCTCTTTCCCAATCGTGTATTTTTTCCCCGGCAACGAAAGGGCTCTCTGCTAGAAGTGGATTATCTCTTTTCCGATGCATTATTTCGTGTTTACTGTGTCCCACGCACCATCACATTGACGAATTAACGCAGAAATTGCGTCGCTGTGACATACTATAGGAACTATGCCATCTCTTTCCCAATCGTGTATTGTTTCCCCGGCAACGAAAGGGCTGTCTGCTAGGAGTGGATTCTCTCTTTTCCGATGCACTATTTCATGTTTACTGTGTCCCAGGCACCATCAAATTGACGAATTAACGCAGAAATTGCGTCGCCATGACATACTATAGGAACTATGACATCTCTTTCACAATCGTGTATTGTTTCCACGGCAACGAAAGGGCTGTCTACTAGGAGTGGATTCTCTCTTTTCCGATGCACTATTTCGTGTTTACTATGTCCCACACACCCTCACATTGACGAATTAACGCAGAAATTGCGTCGCTATGACATACTATAGGAACTATGCCATCTCTTCCCCAATCGTGTATTGTTTCCCCGGCAACGAAAGGGCTGTCTGCTAGAAGTGGATTCTCTCTTTTCCGATGCACTATTTGGTGTTTACTGTGACCCAGGAACCATCACATTGACGAATTAAGGCACAAATTGCGTCGCTATGACATACTATGGTAACTATGCCATCTCTTCCCCAATCGTGTATTGTTTCCCCGCCAACGAAAGGGCTGTCTGCTAGCAGTGGATTCTATATTTTCCGATGCGCTATTTCGTGTTTACTGTGTCCCACAACCCATCACATTGACGAATTAACGCAGAAATTGCGTCGCTATGACATACTTTAGGAACTATGCCATCTCTTTCCCAATCGTGTATTGTTTCACTGGCAACGAAAGGGCTGTCTGCTAGAAGTGGATTCTCTCTTTTCCTATGCACTATTTGGTGTTTACTGTGTCCCACGAACCATCACATTGACGAATCAACGCAGAAATTGCGTCGCTATGACATACTATAGGAACTATGCCATCTCTTTCCCAATCGTGAATTGTTTCCCCGGCAACGAAAGGGCTGTCTGCTAGGAGTGGATTCTCTCTTTTCCGATGCACTATTTCGAGTTTACTATGTCACACACACCCTCACATTGACGAATGAACGCAGAAATTGCGTCGCTATGACATACCATAGGAACAATGCCATCTCTTTCCCAATCGTGTATAGTTTCCCCGGCAACGAAAGGGCTGTCTGCTAGGAGTGGATTCTCTCTTTTCCGATGCACTATTTCGAGTTTACTGTGTCCCACGCACCCTCACATTGACGAATTAACGCAGAAATTGCGTCGCTATGACATACTATAGGAACTACGCCATCTCTTTCCCAATCGTGTATTGTTTCACCAGCAACGAAAGGGCTGTCTGCTAGGAGTGGATTCTCTCTTTTCCGATGCACTATTTCATGTTTACTGTGTCCCACACACCATCACACTGACGAATTAACGCAGAAATTGCGTCGCCATGACATACAATAGGAACTATGACATCTCTTTCACAATCGTGTATTGTTTCCACGGCAACGAAAGGGCTGTCTACTAGGAGTGGATTCTCTCTTTTCCGATGCACTATTTCATGTTGGCTATGTCCCACGCACACTCACATTGACGAATTAACGCACAAATTGCGTCGCTATGACATACTATAGGAACTATGCCATCTCTTACCCCAATCGAGTATTGTTTCCCCGGAAACGAAAGGGCTGTCTGCTAGGAGCTGATTATCTCTTTTCCGATGCACTATTTCGGGTTTACTGTGTCCCACGCACCATCACATAGACGAATTAACGCCGAAATTGCGTCGCTATGAGATACTATAGGAACTATGCTATCTCTTTCCCAATCGTGTATTTTTTCCCCGGCAACGAAAGGGCTCTCTGCTAGGAGTGGATTATCTCTTTTCCGATGCATTATTTCGTGTTTACTGTGTCCCACGCACCATCACATTGACGAATTAACGCAGAAATTGCGTCGCTATGACATACTATAGGAACTATGCCATCTCTTTCCCAATCGTGTATTGTTTCCCCGGCAACCAAAGGGCTGTCTGCTAGGAGTTGATTCTCTCTTTTCCGATGCACTATTTCATGTTTACTGTGTCCCAGGCACCATCAAATTGACGAATTAACGCAGAAATTGCGTCGCCATGACATACTATAGGAACTATGACATCTCTTTCACAATCGTGTATTGTTTCCACGGCAACGAAAGGGCTGTCTACTAGGAGTGGATTCTCTCTTTTCCGATGCACTATTTCGTGTTTACTATGTCCCACACACCCTCACATTGACGAATTAACGCAGAAATTGCGTCGCTATGACATACTATAGGAACTATGCCATCTCTTTCCCAATCGTGTATTGTTTCCCCGGCAACGAAAGGGCTGTCTGCTAGAAGTGGATTCTCTCTTTTCCGATGCACTATTTGGTGTTTACTGTGTCCCAGGAACCATCACATTGACGAATTAACGCAGAAATTGCGTCGCTATGACATACTATAGGAACTATGCCATCTCTTTCCCAATCGTGTATTGTTTCCCCGCCAACGAAAGGGCTGTCTGCTAGCAGTGGATTCTATCTTTTCCGATGCGCTATTTCGTGTTTACTGTGTCCCACAACCCATCACATTGACGAATTAACGCAGAAATTGCGTCGCTATGACATACATTAGGAACTATGCCATCTCTTTCCCAATCGTGTATTGTTTCACTGGCAACGAAAGGGCTGTCTGCTAGAAGTGGATTCTCTCTTTTCCTATGCACTATTTGGTGTTTACTGTGTCCCACGAACCATCACATTGACGAATCAACGCAGAAATTGCGTCGCTATGACATACCATAGGAACTATGCCATCTCTTTCCCAATCGTGAATTGTTTCCCCGGCAACGAAAGGGCTGTCTGCTAGGAGTGGATTCTCTCTTTTCCGATGCACTATTTCGTGTTTACTATGTCACACACACCCTCACATTGACGAATTAACGCAGAAATTGCGTCGCTATGACATACCATAGGAACTATGCCATCTCTTTCCCAATCGTGTATTGTTTCCCCGGCAACGAAAGGGCGGTCTGCTAGGAGTGGATTCTCTCTTTTTCCGATGCACTATTTCGAGTTTACTGTGTCCCACGCACCCTCACATTGACGAATTAACGCAGAAATTGCGTCGCTATGACATACTATAGGAACTACGCCATCTCTTTCCCAATCTTGTATTGTTTCACCAGCAACGAAAGGGCTGTCTGCTAGGAGTGGATTCTCTGTTTTCCGATGCACTATTTCATGTTTACTATGTCCCACGCACCATCACATTGACGAATTAACGCAGAAATTGCGTCGCTATGACATACTATAGGAACTACGCCATCTCTTTCCCAATCGTGTATTGTTTCCCCGGCAACGAAAGGGCTGTCTGCTAGCAGTGGATTACCTCTTTTCCGATGCACTATTTCATGTTGGCTATGTCCCACGCACACTCACATTGACGATTTAACGCACAAATTGTGTCGCTATGACATACTATAGGAACTATGCCATCTCTTACCCCAATCGAGTATTGTTTCCCCGGAAACGAAAGGGCTGTCTGCTAGGAGTGGATTATCTCTTTTCCGATGCACTATTTCGGGTTTACTGTGTCCCACGCACCATCACATTGACGAATTAACGCCGAAATTGCGTCGCTATGAGATACTATAGGAACTATGCTATCTCTTTCCCAATCGTGTATTTTTTCCCCGGCAACGAAAGGGCTCTCTGCTAGGAGTGGATTATCTCTTTTCCGATGCATTATTTCGTGTTTACTGTGTCCCACGCACCATCACATTGACGAATTAACGCAGAAATTGCGTCGCTGTGACATACTATAGGAACTATGCCATCTCTTTCCCAATCGTGTATTGTTTCCCCGGCAACGAAAGGGCTGTCTGCTAGGAGTGGATTCTCTTTTTTCCGATGCACTATTTCGCGTTTACTATGTCCCACACACCCTCACATTGACGAATTAACGAAGAAATTGCGTCGCTATGACATACTTTAGGAACTATGCCATCTCTTTCCCAATCGTGTATTGTTTCCCCGGCAACGAAAGGGCTGTCTGCTAGAAGTGGATTCTCTCTTTTCCGATGCACTATTTGGTGTTTACTGTGTCCCAGGAACCATCACATTGACGAATTAACGCAGAAATTGCGTCGCTATGACATACTATAGGAACTATGCCATCTCTTTCCCAATCGTGTATTGTTTCCCCAGGAACAAAAGGGCTGTCTGCTAGGAGTGGATTCTCTCTTTTCCGATGCACTATTTCGTGTTTACTGTGTCCCACGCACCATCACACTGACGAAATAACGCAAAAATTGCGTCGCTATGACATACTATAGTAACTATGCATCTCTTTGCCAATCGTGTATTGTTTCCCCGGCAACGAAAAAGGCTGACTGCTAGGAATGGATTATCTCTTTTCCGATGCACTATTTCGTGTTTACTGTGTCCCACGCACCATCACATTGACGAATTAACGCAGAAATTGCGTCGCTATGACATACTATAGGTACTATGAAATGTCTTTCCCAATCGTGTATTGTTTCCCCGGCAACGAAAGGGCTGTCTGCTAGGAGTGGATTCTCTCTTTTCCGATGCACTATTTGGTGTTTACTGTGTCCCACGCACCCTCACATTGACGAATTAACGCAGAAATTGCGTCGCTATGACATACTATAGGAACTATGCCATCTCTTTCCCAATCGTGTTTTGTTTCCCCAGCAACGAAAGGGCTGTCTGCTAGGAGTGGATTCTCTCTTTTCCGATGCACTATTTCGTGTTTATTGTGTCCCACGCACCATCACATTGACGAATTGACGCAGAAATTGCGTCGCTATGTCAAAGTATAGGAACTATGTCATCTCTTTCCCAATCGTGTATTGTTTCCCCGGCATTGAAAGCGCTGTCTGCTAGGAGTGGATTCTCTCTTTTCCGATGCTCTATTTCATCTTTACTATGTCCCACGCACCCGCACATTGACGTATTAACGCAGAAATTGCGTCGCTATGACATACTATAGTAACTATGCCATCTCTTTCCCAATCGGGTATTGTTTCCCCGGAAACGATAGGGCTGTCTGCTAGGAGTGGATTATCTCTTTTCCGATGCACTGTTTCGAGTTTACTGTGTCCCACGCACCATCACCTAGACTAATTAACGCAGAAATTGCGTCTCTATGTCATACTATAGGTACTATGCCATGTCTTTCCCAATCGTGTATTGTTTCCCCAGCAACGAAAGGGCTGTCTGCTAGGAGTGGATTCTTTCTTTTTCGATGCACTATTTCGTGTTTACTGTGTCCCACGCACCATCACATTAACGAATTAACGCAGAAATTGCGTCGCTATGACATACTATAGGAACTATACCATCTCTTTCCCAATCGTGTATTGTTTCTCCGGCAACGAAAGGGCTGTCTGCTAGGATTGGATTCTCTCTTTTCCGATGCACTATTTCAAGTTTACTGTGTCTAACGGACCCTCACAATGACGAATTAACGCATACCCTCACATTGACGAATTAACGCATAAATTGCGTCGCTATGACATACTATAGGAACTATGCCATCTCTTTCCCAATCGTGTATTTTTTCCCCAGGAACGAAAGGGCTGTCTCTTAGGAGTGGATTCTCTCTTTTCCGATGCACTATTTCGTGTTTACTGTGTCCCACACACCATCACATTGACGAATTGACGCAGAAATTGCGTCGCTATGACATAATATAGGAACTATGTCATCTCTTTCCCAATCGTGTATTGTTTCCCCGGCAACGAAAGGGCTGTCTGCTAGGAGTGGATTCTCTCTTTTCCGATGCACTATTTCATTTTTACTATGTCCCACGCAACCTCACATTGACGAATTAACGCAGAAATTGCGTCGCTATGACATACTATGGGAACTATGCCATCTCTTTCCCAATCGTGTATTGTTTCCCCGGCAACGAAAGGGCTGTCTGCTAGGAGTGGATTCCTTCTTTTTCGATGCACTATTTCGTGTTTACTGTGTCCCACGCACTATTACATTGACGAATTAGCGCACAAATTGCGTCGCTATGACATACTATAGGAACTATGCCATCTCTTCCCCAATCGTGTATTGTTTCCCCGCCAACGAAAGGGCTCTCTGCTAGCAGTGGATTCTATCTTTTCCGATGCGCTATTTCGTGTTTACTGTGTCCCACGCACCATCACATTGACGAATTAACGCAGAAATTGCGTCGCTATGACATACTTTAGGAACTATGCCATCTCTTTCCCAATCGTGTATTGTTTCCCCGGCAACGAAAGGGCTGTCTGCTAGAAGTGGATTCTCTCTTTTCCGATGCACTATTTGGTGTTTACTGTGTCCCACGAACCATCACATTGACGAATTAACGCAGAAATTGCGTCGCTATGATATACTATAGGAACTATGCCATCTCTTTCCCAATCGTGTATTGTTTCCCCAGGAACGAAAGGGCTGTCTGCTAGGAGTGGATTCTCTCTTTTCCGATGCACTATTTCGTGTTTACTGTGTCCCACGCACCATCACATTGACGAATTAACGCAGAAATTGCGTCGCTATGACATACTATAGGAACTGTGCCATCTCTTTCCCAATCGTGTATTGTTTCCCCGGCAACGAAAGGGCTGTCTGCTAGGAGTGGATTCTTTCTTTTTCGATGCACTATTTCGTGTTTACTGTGTCCCACGCACCATCACATTGACGAATTAACGCAGAAATTGCGTCGCTATGACATACTATAGGAACTATGCCATCTCTTTCCCAATCGTGTATTGTTTCCCCAGGAACGAAAGGGCTGTCTGCTAGGAGTGGATTCTCTCTTTTCCGATGCACTATTTCGTGTTTACTGTGTCCCACGCACCATCACATTGACGAATTAACGCACAAATTGCGTCGCTATGACATATTATAGGAACTATGCCATCTCTTTCCCAATCGTGTATTGTTTTCCCGCCAACGAAAAGGCTGTCTGCTAGCAGTGGACTCTATCTTTTCCGATGCGCTATTTCGTGTTTACTGTGTCCCACGCACCATCACATTGACGAATTAACGCACAAATTGCGTCACTATGATATACTTTAGGAACTATGCCGTCTCTTTCCCAATCGTGTATTGTTTCCCCGGCAACGAAAGGGCTGTCTGCTAGGAGTGGATTCTCTCTTTTCCGATGCACTATTTCGAGTTTACTGTGTCCCACGCACCCTCACATAGACGAATTAACGCAGAAATTGCGTCGCTATGACATACTATAGGAACTATGCCATCTCTTTCCCAATCGTGTATTGTTTCACCAGCAACGAAAGGGCTGTCTGCAAGGAGTGGATTCTCTCTTTTCCGATGCACTATTTCGTGTTTACTGTGTCCCACGCACCATCACATTGACGAATTAACGCAGAAATTGCGTCGCTATGACATACTATAGGAACTACGCCATCTCTTTCCCAATCGTGTATTGTTTCCCCGGCAACGAAAGGGCAGTCTGCTAGGAGTGGATTATCTCTTTTCCGATGCACTATTTCGTGTTTACTATGTCCCACGCACCATCATATTGACGAATTAACGCAGAAATTGCGTCGCTATGACATACTATAGGAACTATGCCATCTCTTTCCCAATCGAGTATTGTTTCCCCAGAAGCGAAAGGGCTGTCTGCTAGGAGTGGATTATCTCTTTTCCGATGCACTATTTCGGGTTTACTGTGTCCCACGCACCATCACATAGACGAATTAACGCAGAAATTGTGTCGCTATGAGATACTATAGGAACTATGTTATCTCTTTCCCAATCGTGTATTTTTTCCCCGGCAACGAAAGGGCTCTCTGCTAGGAGTGGATTATCTCTTTTCCGATGCACTATTTCGTGTTTACTGTGTCCCACGCACCATCACATTGACGAATTAACGCAGAAATTGCGTCGCTATGACATACTATAGGTACTATGCCATGTCTTTCCCAATCGTGTATTGTTTCCCCAGGAACGAAAGGGCTGTCTGCTAGGAGTGGATTCTCTCTTTTCCGATGCACTATTTCGCGTTTACTGTGTCCCACGAACCATCACATTGACGAATTAACGCAGAAATTGCGTCGCTATGACATACTATAGTAACCATGCCATCTCTTTCCCAATTGAGTATTGTTTCCCCGGAAACGAAAGGGCTGTCTGCTGGGAGTGGATTATCTCTTTTCCGATGCACTATTTCGGGTTTACTGTGTCCCACGCACCATCACATAGACGAATTAACGCAGAAATTGCGTCGCTATGACATACTATAGGAACTATGGCATGTCTTTCCCAATCGTGTATTGTTTCCCCGGCAACGAAAGGGCTGTCTGCTAGGAGTGGATTCTCTCTTTTCCGATGCACTATTTCGTGTTTACTATGTCCCACGCAGCCTCACATTAACGAATTAACGCAGAAATTGCGTCGCTATGACATACTATAGGAACTATGCCATCTCTTTCCCAATCGTGTATTGTTTCCCCGGCAACGAAAGGGCTGTCTGCTAGGAGTGGATTCTCTCATTTCCGATGCACTATTTCGTGTTTACTGTGTCCCACGCACCATCACATTGACGAATTAACACGGAAATTGCGTCGTTATGACATACTATAGGAACTATACCATCTCTTTCCCAATCGTGTATTGTTTCTCCGGCAACGAAAGGGCTGTCCGCTAGGAGTGGATTCTCTCTTTTCCGATGCACTATTTCGAGTTTACTGTGTCCCACGCACCCTCACATTGACGAATTAACGCATAAATTGCGTCGCTATGACATACTATAGGAACTATGGCATCTCTTTCCCAATCGTGTATTGTTTCCCCAGGAACGAAAGGGTTGTCTGCTAGGAGTGGATTCTCTCTTTTCCGATGCACTATTTCGTGTTTACTGTGTCCCACGCACCATCACATTGACGAATTAAGGCACAAATTGCGTCGCTATGACATACTATAGGAACTATGCCATCTCTTCCCCAATCGTGTATTGTTTCCCCGCCAACGAAAGGGCTGTCTGCTAGCAGTGGATTCTATCTTTTCCGATGCGCTATTTCGTGTTTACTGTGTCCCACAACCCATCACATTGACTAATTAACGCAGAAATTGCGTCGCTATGACATACTTTAGGAACTATGCCATCTCTTTCCCAATCGTGTATTGTTTCTACGGCAACGAAAGGGCTGTCTGCTAGAAGTGGATTCTCTCTTTTCCTATGCACTATTTGGTGGTTACTGTGTCCCACGAACCATCACATTGACGAATCAACGCAGAAATTTCGTCGCTATGACATACTATAGGAACTATGCCATCTCTTTCCCAATCGTGTATTGTTTCCCCGGCAACGAAAGGGCTGTCTGCTAGGAGTGGATTCTCTCTTTTCCGATGCACTATTTCGTGTTTACTATGTCACACACACCCTCACATTGACGAATTAACCCAGAAATTGCGTCGCTATGACATACCATAGGAACTATGCCATCTCTTTCCCAATCGTGTATTGTTTCCCCGGCAACGAAAGGGCTGTCTGCTAGGAGTGGATTCTCTCTTTTCCGATGCACTATTTCGAGTTTACTGTGTCCCACGCACCCTCACAGTGACGAATTAACGCAGAAATTGCGTCGCTATGACATACTATAGGAACTACGCCATCTCTTTCCCAATCGTGTATTGTTTCACCAGCAACGAAAGGGCTGTCTGCTAGGAGTGGATTCTCTCTTTTCCGATGCGTTATTTCGTGTTTACTGTGTCCCACGCACCATCACATTGACGAATTAACGCAGAAATTGCGTCGCTATGACATACTATAGGAACTATGCCATCTCTTTCCCAATCGTGTATTGTTTCCCCGGCAACGAAAGGGCTGTCTGCTAGGAGTGGATTCTCTCTTTTCCGAAGCACTATTTCAAGTTTACTGTGTCCAGGCACCATCAAATTGACGAATTAACGCAGAAATTGCGTCGCCATGACATACTATAGAAACTATGACATCTCTTTCACAATCGTGTATTGTTTCCACGGCAACGAAAGGGCTGTCTACTAGGAGTGGATTCTCTCTTTTCCGATGCACTATTTCGTGTTTACTATGTCCCACACACCCTCACATTGACGAATTAACGCAGAAATTACGTCGCTATGACATACTATAGGAACTATGCCATCTCTTTCCCAATCGTGTATTGTTTCCCCAGGATCGAAAGGGCTGTCAGCTAGGAGTGGATTCTCTCTTTTCCGATGCACTATTTCGTGTTTACTGTATCCCACGCACCATCACACTGACGAATTAACGCAAAAATTGCGTCGCTATGACATACTATAGTAACTATGCCATCTGTTTCCCAATCGTGTATTGTTTCCCCGGCAACGAAAGGGCTGTCTGCTAGGAGTGGATTCTCTCTTTTCCGATGCACTATGTCGTGTTTACTGTGTCCCACGCACCATCACATTGACGAATTAACGCAGAAATTGCGTCGCTATGACATACTATAGGAACTACGCCATCTCTTTCCCAATCGTGTATTGTTTCCCCGACAACGAAAGGGCTGTCAGGTAGGAGTGGATTCCCTCTTTTCCGATGCACTATTTCATGTTGGCTATGTCCCACGCACCCTCACACTGACGAATTAACGCAGAAATTGCGTCGCTATGACATACTATAGGAACTATGCCATCTCTTTCCCAATCGAGTATTGTTTCCCCGGAAACGAAAGGGCTGTCTGCTAGGAGTGGATTATCTCTTTTCCGATGCACTATTTCGGGTTCACTGTGTCCCACGCACCATCACATAGACGGATTAACGCAGAAATTGCGTCGCTATGAGATACTATAGGAACTATGCTATCTCTTTCCCAATCGTTTTTTTTTTTCCCGGCAACGAAAGGGCTCTCTGCTAGGAGTGGATTATCTCTTTTCCGATGCACTATTTCGTGTTTACTGTGTCCCACGCACCATCACATTGACGAATTAACGCAGAAATTGCGTCGCTATGACATACTACAGGTACTATGCCATGTCTTTCCCAATCGTGTATTGTTTCCCCGGCAACGAAAGGGCTGTCTGTTAGAAGTGGATTCTCTCTTTTCCGATGCACTATTTGGTGTTTACTGTGTCCCACGAACCATCACATTGACGAATTAACGCAGAAATTGCGTCGCTATGACATACTATAGGTACTATGCCATGTCTTTCCCAATCGTGTATTGTTTCCCCGGCAACGAAAGGGCTGTCTGCTAGGAGTGGATTCTCTCTTTTCCGATGCACTATTTCGTGTTTAGTATGTCCCACGCACCCTCACATTGACGAATTAACGCAGAAATTGCGTCGCTATGACATACTATAGGAACTATGCCATCTCTTTCCCAATCGTGTATTGTTTCCCCGGCAACGAAAGGTCCGTCTGCTAGGAGTGGATTCTCTCTTTTCCGATGCACTATTTCGTGTTTACTGTGTCCCATGCACCATCACATTGACGAATTAACGCAGAAATTGCGTCGCTATGACATACTATGAGAACTATGCCATCTCTTTCCCAATCGTGTATTGTTTCCACGACAACGAAAGGGCTGTCTGCTAGGAGTGGATTCTTTCTTTTTCGATGCACTATTTCGTGTTTACTGTGTCCCACGCACCATCACATTGACGAATTAACGCACAAATTGCGTCGCTATGACATACTATAGGAACTATGCCATCTCTTCCCCAATCGTGTATTGTTTCCCCGCCAACGAAAGGGCTGTCTGCTAGCAGTGGATTCTGTCTTTTCCGATGCGCTATGTCGTGTTTACTGTGTCCCACGCACCATCACATTGACGAATTAACGCAGAAATTGCGTCGCTATGACATACTAGAGGAACTATGCCATCTCTTTCACAATCGTGTATTGTTTCCCCGGCAACGGAAGGGCTGTCTGCTAGGAGTGGATTCTCTCTTTTCCGATGCACTATTTCGAGTTTACTGTGTCCCACGCACCCTCACATTGACGAATTAACGCAGAAATTGCGTCGCTATGACATACTATAGGAACTATGCCATCTCTTTCCCAATCGTGTATTGTTTCACCAGCAACGAAAGGGCTGTCTGCTACGAGTGGATCCTCTGTTTTCCGATGCACTATTTCATGTTTACTGTGTCCCACGCACCATCACATTGACGAATTAACGCAGAAATTGCGTCGCTATGACATACTATAGGAACTACGCCATCTCTTTCCCAATCGTGTATTGTTTCCCCGGCAACGAAAGTTCTGTCTGCTAGGAGTGGATTCTCTCTTTTCCGATGCACTATTTCAAGTTTACTATGTCCCACGCAACCTCTTATTGACGAATTAACGCAGAAATTGCGTCGCTATGACATACTATGGGAACTATACCATCTCTTTCCCAATCGTGTATTGTTTCACCAGCAACGAAAGGGCTGTCTGCTAGGAGTGGATTCTCTCTTTTCCGATGCGTTATTTCGTGTTTACTGTGTCCCACGCACCATCACATTGACGAATTAACGCAGAAATTGCGTCGCTATGACATACTATAGGAACTATGCCATCTCTTTCCCAATCGTGTATTGTTTCCCCGGCAACGAAAGGGCTGTCTGCTAGGAGTGGATTCTCTCTTTTCCGATGCACTATTTCAAGTTTACTGTGTCCCAGGCACCATCAAATTGACGAATTAACGCAGAAATTGCGTCGCCATGACATACTATAGAAACTATGCCATCTCTTTCCCAATCGTGTATTGTTTCCCCGGCAACGAAAGGGCTGTCTACTAGGAGTGGATTCTCTCTTTTCCGATGCACTATTTCGTGTTTACTATGTCCCACACACCCTCACATTGACGAATTAACGCAGAAATTACGTCGCTATGACATACTATAGGAACTATGCCATCTCTTTCCCAATCGTGTATTGTGTCCCCAGGAACGAAAGGGCTGTCAGCTAGGAGTAGATTCTCTCTTTTCCGATGCACTATTTCGTGTTTACTGTATCCCACGCACCATCACACTGACGAATTAACGCAAAAATTGCGTCGCTATGACATACTATAGTAACTATGCCATCTGTTTCCCAATCGTGTATTGTTTCCCCGGCAACGAAAGGGCTGTCTGCTAGGAGTGGATTCTCTCTTTTCCGATGCACTATGTCGTGTTTACTGTGTCCCACGCACCATCACATTGCCGAATTAACGCAGAAATTGCGTCGCTATGACATACTATAGGAACTACGCCATCTCTTTCCCAATCGTGTATTGTTTCCCCGACAACGAAAGGGCTGTCAGGTAGGAGTGGATTCCCTCTTTTCCGATGCACTATTTCATGTTGGCTATGTCCCACGCACCCTCACACTGACGAATTAACGCAGAAATTGCGTCGCTATGACATACTATAGGAACTATGCCATCTCTTTCCCAATCGAGTATTGTTTCCCCGGAAACGAAAGGGCTGTCTGCTAGGAGTGGATTATCTCTTTTCCGATGCACTATTTCGGGTTCACTGTGTCCCACGCACCATCACATAGACGGATTAACGCAGAAATTGCGTCGCTATGAGATACTATAGGAACTATGCTATCTCTTTCCCAATCGTTTTTTTTTCCCCGGCAACGAAAGGGCTCTCTGCTAGGAGTGGATTATCTCTTTTCCGATGCACTATTTCGTGTTTACTGTGTCCCACGCACCATCACATTGACGAATTAACGCAGAAATTGCGTCGGTATGACATACTACAGGTACTATGCCATGTCTTTCCCAATCGTGTATTGTTTCCCCGGCAACGAAAGGGCTGTCTGTTAGAAGTGGATTCTCTCTTTTCCGATGCACTATTTGGTGTTTACTGTGTCCCACGAACCATCACATTGACGAATTAACGCAGAAATTGCGTCGCTATGACATACTATAGGTACTATGCCATGTCTTTCCCAATCGTGTATTGTTTCCCCGGCAACGAAAGGGCTGTCTGCTAGGAGTGGATTCTCTCTTTTCCGATGCACTATTTCGTGTTTAGTATGTCCCACGCACCCTCACATTGACGAATTAACGCAGAAATTGCGTCGCTATGACATACTATAGGAACTATGCCATCTCTTTCCCAATCGTGTATTGTTTCCCCGGCAACGAAAGGTCTGTCTGCTAGGAGTGGATTCTCTCTTTTCCGATGCACTATTTCGTGTTTACTGTGCCCCATGCACCATCACATTGACGAATTAACGCAGAAATTGCGTCGCTATGACATACTATAGGAACTATACCATCTCTTTCCCAATCGTGTATTGTTTCTCCGGCAACGAAAGGGCTGTCTGCTAGGAGTGGATTCTCTCTTTTCCGATGCACTATTTCGTGTTTACTGTGTCCCACGCACCATCACATTGACGAATTAACGCAGAAATTGCGTCGCTATGACATACTATAGGAACTATGCCATCTCTTTCCCAATCGTGTATTGTTTCCCCGGCAACGAAAGGGCTGTCAGCTAGGAGTGGATTCTCTCTTTTTCGATGCACTACTTCGTGTTTACTGTGTCCCACGCACCATCACATTGATGAATTAACGCAGAAGTTGCGTCGCTATGACATACTATATTGACTACGCCATCTCTTTCCCAATCGTGTATTGTTTCTCCGGCAACGAAAGGGCTGTCTGCTAGGAGTGGATACTCTCTTTTCCGATGCACTATCTCATGTTTACTATGTCCCACGCAACCTCACATTGACGAATTAACGCAGAAATTGCGTCGCTATGACATACTATGGGAACTATGCCATCTCTTTCCCAATCGTGTATTGTTTCCCCGACAACGAAAGGGCTGTCTGCTAGGAGTGGATTCTTTCTTTTTCGATGCACTATTTCGTGTTTACTGTGTCCCACGCACCATCACATTGACGAATTAACGCACAAATTGCGTCGCTATGACATACTATAGGAACTATGCCATCTCTTCCCCAATCGTGTATTGTTTCCCCGCCAACGAAAGGTCTGTCTGCTAGCAGTGGATTCTATCTTTTCCGATGCGCTATGTCGTGTTTACTGTGTCCCACGCACCATCACATTGACGAATTAACGCAGAAATTGCGTCGCTATGACATACTAGAGGAACTATGCCATCTCTTTCCCAATCGTGTATTGTTTCCCCGGCAACGGAAGGGCTGTCTGCTAGGAGTGGATTCTCTCTTTTCCGATGCACTATTTCGAGTTTACTGTGTCCCACGCACCCTCACATTGACGAATTAACGCAGAAATTGCGTCGCTATGACATACTATAGGAACTAAGCCATCTCTTTCCCAATCGTGTATTGTTTCACCAGCAACGAAAGGGCTGTCTGCTACGAGTGGATTCTCTCTTTTCCGATGCACTATTTCATGTTTACTGTGTCCCACGCACCATCACATTGACGAATTAACGCAGAAATTGCGTCGCTATGACATACTATAGGAACTACGCCATCTCTTTCCCAATCGTGTATTGTTTCCCCGGCAACGAAAGTTCTGTCTGCTAGGAGTGGATTCTCTCTTTTCCGATGCACTATTTCAAGTTTACTATGTCCCACGCAACCTCTTATTGACGAATTAACGCAGAAATTGCGTCGCTATGACATACTATGGGAACTATACCATCTCTTTCCCAATCGTGTATTGTTTCACCAGCAACGAAAGGGCTGTCTGCTAGGAGTGGATTCTCTCTTTTCCGATGCACTATTTCGTGTTTACTGTGTCCCACGCACCATCACATTGACGAATTAACGCAGAAATTGCGTCGCTATGACATATTATAGGAACTACGCCATCTCTTTCCCAATCGTGTATTGTTTCCCCGCCAACGAAAGGGCTGTCTGCTAGCAATGGATTCTATCTTTTCCGATGCGCTATGTCGTGTTTACTGTGTCCCACGCACCATCACATTGACGAATTAACGCAGAAATTGCGTCGCTATGACATACTATAGGAACTATGCCATCTCTTACCCCAATCGAGTATTGTTTCCCCGGAAACGAAAGGGCTGTCTGCTAGGAGTGGATTATCTCTTTTCCGATGCACTATGTCGGGTTTACTGTGTCCCACGCACCATCACATAGACGAATTAACGCCGAAATTGCGTCGCTATGAGATACTATAGCAACTATGCTATCTCTTTCCCAATCGTGTATTTTTTCCCCGGCAACGAAAGGGCTCTCTGCTAGGAGTGGATTATCTCTTTTCCGATGCGTTATTTCGTGTTTACTGTGTCCCACGCACCATCACATTGACGAATTAACGCAGAAATTGCGTCGCTATGACATACTATAGGAACTATGCCATCTCTTTCCCAATCGTGTATTGTTTCCCCGGCAACCAAAGGGCTGTCTGCTAGGAGTGGATTCTCTCTTTTCCGATGCACTATTTCATGTTTACTGTGTCCCAGGCACCATCAAATTGACGAATTAACGCAGAAATTGCATCGCCATGACATACTATAGAAACTATGACATCTCTTTCACAATCGTGTATTGTTTCCACGGCAACGAAAGGGCTGTCTACTAGGAGTGGATTCTCTCTTTTTCGATGCACTATTTCGTGTTTACTATGTCCCACACACCCTCACATTGACGAATTAACGCAGAAATTACGTCGCTATGACATACTATAGGAACTATGCCATCTCTTTCCCAATCGTGTATTGTTTCCCCGGCAACGAAAGGGCTGTCTGGTAGAAGTGGATTCTCTCTTTTCCGATGCACTATTTTGTGTTTACTGTGTCCCACGAACCATCACATTGACGAATTAACGCAGAAATTGCGTCGCTATGACATACTATAGGAAGTATGCCATCTCTTTCCCAATCGTGATTTGTTTCCCCAGGAACGAAAGGGCTGTCTGCTAGGAGTGGATTCTCTCTTTTCCGATGCACTATTTCGTGTTTACTATGTCCCACGCACCCTCACATTGACGAATTAACGCAGAAATTGCGTCGCTATGACATACTATAGGAACTATGCCATCTCTTTCCCAATCGTGTATTGTTTCCCCGGCAACGAAAGGGCTGTCTGCTAGGAGTGGATTCTCTCTTTTCCGATGCACTATTTCGTGTTTACTGTGTCCCATGCACCATCACATTGACGAATTAACGCAAAAATTGCGTCGCTATGACATACTATAGGAACTATACCATCTCTTTCCCAATCGTGTATTGTTTCTCCGGCAACGAAAGGGCTGTCTGCTAGGAGTGGATTCTCTCTTTTCCGGTGCACTATTTCGTGTTTACTGTGTCCCACGCACCATCACATTGACGAATTAACGCAGAAATTGCGTCGCTATGACATACTATAGGAACTATGCCATCTCTTTCCCAATCGTGTATTGTTTCCCCGGCAACGAAAGGGCTGTCAGCTAGGAGTGGATTCTCTCTTTTTCGATGCACTACTTCGTGTTTACTGTGTCCCACGCACCATCACATTGATGAATTAACGCAGAAATTGCGTCGCTATGACATACTATATTGACTACGCCATCTCTTTCCCAATCGTGTATTGTTTCTCCGGCAACGAAAGGGCTGTCTGCTAGGAGTGGATACTCTCTTTTCCGATGCGCTATCTCATGTTTACTATGTCCCACGCAACATCACATTGACGAATTAACGCAGAAATTGCGTCGCTATGACATACTATGGGAACTATGTCATCTCTTTCCCAATCGTGTATTGTTTCCCCGACAACGAAAGGGCTGTCTGCTAGGAGTGGATTCTTTCTTTTTCGATGCACTATTTCGTGTTTACTGTGTCCCACGCACCATCACATTGACGAATTAACGCACAAATTGCGTCGCTATGACATACTATAGGAACTATGCCATCTCTTCCCCAATCGTGTATTGTTTCCCCGCCAACGAAAGGGCTGTCTGCTAGCAGTGGATTCTATCTTTTCCGATGCGCTATGTCGTGTTTACTGTGTCCCACGCACCATCACATTGACGAATTAAGGCAGAAATTGCGTCGCTATGACATACTAGAGGAACTATGCCATCTCTTTCCCAATCGTGTATTGTTTCCCCGGCAACGAAAGGGCTGTCTGCTAGGAGTGGATTCTCTCTTTTCCGATGCACTATTTCGAGTTTACTGTGTCCCACGCACCCTCACATTGACGAATTAACGCAGAAATTGCGTCGCTATGACATACTATAGGAACTATGCCATCTCTTTCCCAATCGTGTATTGTTTCACCAGCAACGAAAGGGCTGTCTGCTACGAGTGGATTCTCTCTTTTCCGATGCACTATTTCGTGTTTACTGTGTCCCACGCACCATCACATTGACGAATTAACGCAGAAATTGCGTCGCTATGACATACTATAAGAACTACGCCATGTCTTTCCCAATCGTGTATTGTTTCCCCGGCAACGAAAGTGCTGTCTGCTAGGAGTGGATTCTCTCTTTTCCGATGCACTATTTCAAGTTTACTATGTCCCACGCAACCTCTTATTGACGAATTAACGCAGAAATTGCGTCGCTATGACATACTATGGGAACTATACCATCTCTTTCCCAATCGTGTATTGTTTCTCCGGCAACGAAAGGGCTGTCTGCTAGGAGTGGATTCTCTCTTTTCCGATGCACTATTTCGAGTTTACTGTGTCCCACGCACCCTCACATTGACGAATTAACGCAGAAATTGCGTCGCTAAGACATACTATAGGAACTATGCCATCTCTTTCCCAATCGTGTATTGTTTCACCAGCAACGAAAGGGCTGTCTGCTAGGAGTGGATTCTCTCTTTTCCGATGCACTATTTCGTGTTTACTGTGTCCCACGCACCATCACATTGACGAATTAACGCAAAAATTGCGTCGCTATGACATACTATAGGAACTACGCCATCTCTTTCCCAATCGTGTATTGTTTCCCCGCCAACGAAAGGGCTGTCTGCTAGGAGTGGATTCTCTCTTTTCCGATGCACTATTTCGTGTTTACTAAGTCCCACACACCCTCACATTGACGAATTAACGCAGAAATTACGTCGCTATGACATACTATAGGAACTATGCCATCTCTTTCCCAATCGTGTATTGTTTCCCCGGCAACGAAAGGGCTGTCTGGTAGAAGTGGATTCTCTCTTTTCCGATGCACTATTTGGTGTTTACTGTGTCCCACGAACCATCACATTGACGAATTAACGCAGAAATTGCGTCGCTATGACATACTATAGGAAGTATGCCATCTCTTTCCCAATCGTGTATTGTTTCCCCAGGAACGAAAGGGCTGTCTGCTAGGAGTTGATTCTCTCTTTTCTGATGCACTATTTCGTGTTTACTGTGTCCCACGCACCATCACACTGACAAATTAACGCAAAAATTGCGTCGCTATGACATACTATAGTAACTATGCCATCTCTTTCCCAATCGTGTATTGTTTCACCGGCAACGAAAGGGCTGTCTGCTAGGAGTGGATTCTCTCTTTTCCGATGCACTATTTCGTGTTTACTATGTCCCACACACCCTCACATTGACGAATTAACGCAGAAATTGCGTCGCTATGACATACTATAGGAACTATGCCATCTGTTTCCACATCGTGTATTGTTTCCCCGGCAACGAAAGGGCTGTCTGCTAGGAGTGGATTCTCTCTTTTCCGATGCACTATGTCGTGTTTACTGTGTCCCACGCACCATCACATTGCCGAATTAACGCAGAAATTGCGTCGCTATGACATACTATAGGAACTACGCCATCTCTTTCCCAATCGTGTATTGTTTCCCTGACAACGAAAGGGCTGTCAGCTAGGAGTGGATTCTCTCTTTTCCGATGCACTATTTCATGTTGGCTATGTCCCACGCACCCTCACACTGACGAATTAACGCAGAAATTGCGTCGCTATGACATACTATAGGAACTATGCCATCTCTTTCCCAATCGAGTATTGTTTCCCCGGAAACGAAAGGGCTGTCTGCTAGGAGTGGATTATCTCTTTTCCGATGCACTATTTCGGGTTCACTGTGTCCCACGCAACATCACATAGACGGATTAACGCAGAAATTGCGTCGCTATGAGATACTATAGGAACTATGCTCTCTCTTTCCCAATCGTTTTTTTTTCCCCGGCAACGAAAGGGCTCTCTGCTAGGAGTGGATTATCTCTTTTCCGATGCACTATTTCGTGTTTACTGTGTGCCACGCACCATCACATTGACGAATTAACGCAGAAATTGCGTCGCTATGACATACTACAGGTACTATGCCATGTCTTTCCCAATCGTGTATTGTTTCACCGGCAACGAAATGGCTGTCTGCTAGAAGTGGATTCTCTCTTTTCCGATGCACTATTTGGTGTTTACTGTGTCCCACGAACCATCACATTGACGAATTAACGCAGAAATTGCGTCGCTATGACATACTATAGGTACTATGCCATGTCTTTCCCAATCGTGTATTGTTTCCCCGGCAACGAAAGGGCTGTCTGCTAGGAGTGGATTCTCTCTTTTCGGATGCACTATTTTGTGTTTACTATGTCCCACGCACCATCACATTGACGCATTAACGCAGAAATTGCGTCGCTATGACATACTATATTGACTACGCCATCTCTTTCCCAATCGTGTATTGTTTCCCCGGCAACGAAAGGGCTGTCTGCTAGGAGTGGATTCTCTCTTTTCCGATGCACTATTTCGTGTTTACTGTGTCCCATGCACCATCACATTGACGAATTAACGCAGAAATTGCGTCGCTATGACATACTATAGGAACTATACCATCTCTTTCCCAATCGTGTATTGTTTCTCCGGCAACGAAAGGGCTGTCTGCTAGGAGTGGATTCTCTCTTTTCCGATGCACTATTTCAAGTTTACTGTGTCCCACGCACCCTCACATTGACGAATTAACGCATAAATTGCGTCGCTATGACATACTATAGGAACTATGCCATCTCTTTCCCAATCGTGTATTGTTTCCCCAGGAACGAAAGGGCTGTCTGCTAGGAGTGGATTCTCTCTTTTCCGATGCACTATTTCGTGCTTACTGTGTCCCACGCACCATCACATTGACGAATTAACGCAGAAATTGCGTCGCTATGACATAATATAGGAACTATGTCATCTCTTTCCCAATCGTGTATTGTTTCCCCGGCAACGAAAGGGCTGTCAGCTAGGAGTGGATTCTCTCTTTTTCGATGCACTACTTCGTGTTTACTGTGTCCCACGCACCATCACATTGATGAATTAACGCAGAAATTTCGTCGCTATGACATACTATATTGACTACGCCATCTCTTTCCCAATCGTGTATTGTTTCTCCGGCAACGAAAGGGCTGTCTGCTAGGAGTGGATACTCTCTTTTCCGATGCACTATTTCGAGTTTACTGTGTCCCACGCACCATCACATTGACGAATTAACGCAGAAATTGCGTCGCTATGACATACTATAGGAACTACGCCATCTCTTTCCCAATCGTGTATTGTTTCCCCGGCAACGAAAGTGCTCTCTGCTAGGAGTGGATTCTCTCTTTTCCGATGCACTATTTCAAGTTTACTATGTCCCACGCAACCTCTTATTGACGAATTAACGCAGAAATTGCGTCGCTATGACATACTATGGGAACTATAGCATCTCTTTCGCAATCGTGTATTGTTTCTCCGGCAACGAAAGGGCTGTCTGCTAGGAGTGGATTCTCTCTTTTCCGATGCACTATTTCATGTTTACTGTGTCCCAGGCACCATCAAATTGACGAATTAACGCAGAAATTGCGTCGCCATGACATACTATAGAAACTATGACATCTCTTTCACAATCGTGTACTGTTTCCACGGCAACGAAAGGGCTGTCTACTAGGAGTGGATTCTCTCTTTTCCGATGCACTATTTCGTGTTTACTAAGTCCCACACACTTTCACATTGACGAATTAACGCAGAAATTACGTCGCTATGACATACTATAGGAACTATGCCATCTCTTTCCCAATCGTGTATTGTTTCCCCGGCAACTAAAGGGCTGTCTGGTAGAAGTGGATTCTCTCTTTTCCGATGCACTATTTGGTGCTTACTGTGTCCCACGAACCATCACATTGACGAATTAACGAAGAAATTGCGTCGCTATGACATACTATAGGAACTATGCCATCTCTTTCCCAATCGTGTATTGTTTCCCCGGCAACGAAAGGGCTGTCTGCTAGAAGTGGATTCTCTCTTTTCCGATGCACTATTTGGTGTCTACTGTGTCCCACGAACCATCACATTGACGAATTAAGGCAGAAATTGCGTCGCTATGACATACTATAGGTACTATGCCATGTCTTTCCCAATCGTGTATTGTTTCCCCGGCAACGAAAGGGCTGTCTGCTAGGAGTGGATTCTCTCTTTTCCGATGCACTATTTCGTGTTTACTATGTCCCACGCACCATCACATTGACGAATTAACGCAGAAATTGCGTCGCTATGACATACTATAGGAACTATACCATCTCTTTCCCAATCGTGTATTGTTTCTCCGGCAACGAAAGGGCTGTCTGCTAGGAGTGGATTCTCTCTTTTCCGATGCACTATTTCGAGTTTACTGTGTCCCACGCACCCTCACATTGACGAATTAACGCATAAATTGCGTCGCTATGACATACTATAGGAACTATGCCATCTCTTTCCCAATCGTGTTTTGTTTCCCCAGGAACGAAAGGGCTGTCTGCTAGGAGTGGATTCTCTCTTTTCCGATGCACTATTTCGTGCTTACTGTGTCCCACGCACCATCACATTGACGAATTAACGCAGAAATTGCGTCGCTATGACATAATATAGGAACTATGTCATCTCTTTCCCAATCGTGTATTGTTTCCCCGGCAACGAAAGGGCTGTCTGCTAGGAGCGGATTCTCTCTTTTCCGATGCACTATTTCGTGTTTACTGTGTCCCACGCACCATCACATTGACGAATTAACGCAGAAATTGCGTCGCTATGACATACTATAGGAACTATGCCATCTCTTTCCCAATCGTGTATTGTTTCCCCGGCAACGAAAGGGCTGTCAGCTAGGAGTGGATTCTCTCTTTTTCGATGCACTACTTCGTGTTTACTGTGTCCCACGCACCATCACATTGATGAATTAACGCAGAAATTGCGTCGCTACGACATACTATATTGACTACGCCATCTCTTTCCCAATCGTGTATTGTTTCTCCGGCAACGAAAGGGCTGTCTGCTAGGAGTGGATACTCTCTTTTCCGATGCACTATTTCGAGTTTACTGTGTCCCACGCACCATCACATTGACGAATTAACGCAGAAATTGCGTCGGTATGACATACTACAGGTACTATGCCATGTCTTTCCCAATCGTGTATTGTTTCCCCGGCAACGAAAGGGCTGTCTGCTAGAAGTGGATTCTCTCTTTTCCGATGCACTATTTGGTGTTTACTGTGTCCCACGAACCATCACATTGACGAATTAACGCAGAAATTGCGTCGCTATGACATACTATAGGAACTATACCATCTCTTTCCCAATCGTGTATTGTTTCTCCGGCAACGAAAGGGCTGTCTGCTAGGTGTGGATTCTCTCTTTTCCGATGCACTATTTCGAGTTTACTGTGTCCCACGCACCCTCACATTGACGAATTAACGCATAAATTGCGTCGCTATGACATACTATAGGAACTATGCCATCTCTTTCCCAATCGTGTATTGTTTCCCCAGGAACGAAAGGGCTGTCTGCTAGGAGTGGATTCTCTCTTTTCCGATGCACTATTTCGTGTTTACTGTCTCCCACGCACCATCACATTGACGAATTAACGCAGAAATTGCGTCGCTACGACATAATATAGGAACTATGTCATCTCTTTCCCAATCGTGTATTGTTTCCCCGGCAACGAAAGGGCTGTCTGCTAGGAGTGGATTCTCCCTTTTCCGATGCACTATTTCGAGTTTACTGTGTCCCACGCACCCTCACATTGACGAATTAACGCATAAATTGCGTCGCTATGACATACTATAGGAACTATGCCATCTCTTTCCCAATCGTGTATTGTTTCCCCGGCAACGAAAGGGCTGTCAGCTAGGAGTGGATTCTCTCTTTTTCGATGCACTACTTCGTGTTTACTGTGTCCCACGCACCATCACATTGATGAATTAACGCAGAAATTGCGTCGCTACGACATACTATATTGACTACGCCATCTCTTTCCCAATCGTGTATTGTTTCTCCGGCAACGAAAGGGCTGTCTGCTAGGAGTGGATACTCTCTTTTCCGATGCACTATTTCGAGTTTACTGTGTCCCACGCACCATCACATTGACGAATTAACGCAGAAATTGCGTCGGTATGACATACTACAGGTACTATGCCATGTCTTTCCCAATCGTGTATTGTTTCCCCGGCAACGAAAGGGCTGTCTGCTAGAAGTGGATTCTCTCTTTTCCGATGCACTATTTGGTGTTTTTTGTGTCCCACGAACCATCACATTGACGAATTAACGCAGAAATTGCGTCGCTATGACATACTATAGGAACTATACCATCTCTTTCCCAATCGTGTATTGTTTCTCCGGTAACGAAAGGGCTGTCTGCTAGGTGTGGATTCTCTATTTTCCGATGCACTATTTCGAGTTTACTGTGTCCCACGCACCCTCACATTGACGAATTAACGCATAAATTGCGTCGCTATGACATACTATAGGAACTATGCCATCTCTTTCCCAATCGTGTATTGTTTCCCCAGGAACGAAAGGGCTGTCTGCTAGGAGTGGATTCTCTCTTTTCCGATGCACTATTTCGTGTTTACTGTGTCCCACGCACCATCACATTGACGAATTAACGCAGAAATTGCGTCGCTACGACATAATATAGAAACTATGTCATCTCTTTCCCAATCGTGTATTGTTTCCCCGGCAACGAAAGGGCTGTCTGCTAGGAGTGGATTCTCCCTTTTCCGATGCACTATTTCGTGTTTACTGTGTCCCACGCACCATCACATTGACGAATTAACGCAGAAATTGCGTCGCTATGACATACTATAGTAACTATGCCATCTCTTTCCCAATCGTGTATTGTTTCCCCGGCAACGAAAGGGCTGTCACCTAGGAGTGGATTCTCTCTTTTTCGATGCACTACTTCGTGTTTACTGTGTCCCACGCACCATCACATTGATGAATTAACGCAGAAATTGCGTCGCTATAACATACTATATTGACTACGCCATCTGTTTCCCAATCGTGTATTGTTTTTCCGGCAACGAAAGGGCTGTCTGCTAGGAGTGGATACTCTCTTTTCCGATGCACTATTTCGAGTTTACTGTGTCCCACGCACCATCACATTGACGAATTAACGCAGAAATTGCGTCGCTATGACATACTATAGGAACTACGCCATCTCTTTCCCAATCGTGTATTGTTTCCCCGGCAACGAAAGTGCTGTCTGCTAGGAGTGGATTCTCTCTTTTCCGATGCACTATTTCAAGTTTACTATGTCCCACGCAACCTCTTATTGACGAATTAACGCAGAAATTGCGTCGCTATGACATACTATGTTAACTATAGCATCTCTTTCCCAATCGTGTATTGTTTCTCCGGCAACGAAAGGGCTGTCTGCTAGGAGTGGATTCTCTCTTTTCCGATGCACTATTTCATGTTTACTGTGTCCCAGGCACCGTCAAATTGACGAATTAACGCAGAAATTGCGTCGCCATGACATACTATAGAAACTATGACATCTCTTTCACAATCGTGTATTGTTTCCACGGCAACGAAAGGGCTGTCTACTAGGAGTGGATTCTCTCTTTTCCGATGCACTATTTCGTGTTTACTAAGTCCCACACACCCTCACATTGACGAATTAACGCAGAAATTACGTCGCTATGACATACTATAGGAACTATGCCATCTCTTTCCCAATCGTGTATTGTTTCCGCGGCAACGAAAGGGCTGTCTGGTAGAAGTGGATTCTCTCTTTTCCGATGCACTATTTGGTGCTTATTGTGTCCCACGAACCATCACATTGACGAATTAACGCAGAAATTGCGTCGCTATGACATACTATAGGAAGTATGCCATCTCTTTCCCAATCGTGTATTGTTTCCCCAGGAACGAAAGGGCTGTCTGCTAGGAGTGGATTCTCTCTTTTCCGATGCACTATTTCGTGTTTACTGTGTCCCACGCACCATCACACTGACGAATTAACGCAAAAATTGCGTCGCTATGACATACTATAGAAACTATGCCATCTCTTTCCCAATCGTGTATTGTTTCACCGGCAACGAAAGGGCTGTCTGCTAGAAGTGGATTCTCTCTTTTCCGATGCACTATTTGGTGTTTACTGTGTCCCACGGACCATCACATTGACGAATTAAGGCAGAAATTGCGTCGCTATGACATACTATAGGTACTATGCCATGTCTTTCCCAATCGTGTATTGTTTCCCCGGCAACGAAAGGGCTGTCTGCTAGGAGTGGATTCTCTCTTTTCCGATGCACTATTTCGTGTTTACTATGTCCCACGCACCATCACATTGACGAATTAACGCAGAAATTGCGTCGCTATGACATACTATAGGAACTATACCATCTCTTTCCCAATCGTGTATTGTTTCTCCGGCAACGAAAGGGCTGTCTGCTAGGAGTGGATTCTCTCTTTTCCGATGCACTATTTCGAGTTTACTGTGTCCCACGCACCCTCACATTGACGAATTAACGCATAAATTGCGTCGCTATGACATACTATAGGAACTATGCCATCTCTTTCCCAACCGTGTATTGTTTCCCCAGGAACGAAAGGGCTGTCTGCTAGGAGTGGATTCTCTCTTTTCCGATGCACTATTTCGTGCTTACTGTGTCCCACGCACCATCACATTGACGAATTAACGCAGAAATTGCGTCGCTATGACATAATATAGGAACTATGTCATCTCTTTCCCAATCGTGTATTGTTTCCCCGGCAACGAAAGGGCTGTCTGCTAGGAGCGGATTCTCTCTTTTCCGATGCACTATTTCGTGTTTACTGTGTCCCACGCACCATCACATTGACGAATTAACGCAGAAATTGCGTCGCTATGACATACTATAGGAACTATGCCATCTCTTTCCCAATCGTGTATTGTTTCCCCGGCAACGAAAGGGCTGTCAGCTAGGAGTGGATTCTCTCTTTTTCGATGCACTACTTCGTGTTTACTGTGTCCCACGCACCATCACATTGATGAATTAACGCAGAAATTGCGTCGCTATGACATACAATATTGACTACGCCATCTCTTTCCCAATCGTGTATTGTTTCTCCGGCAACGAAAGGGCTGTCTGCTAGGAGTGGATACTCTCTTTTCCGATGCACTATTTCGATTTTACTGTGTCCCACGCACCATCACATTGACGAATTAACGCAGAAATTGCGTCGCTATGACATACTATATTAACTACGCCATCTCTTTCCCAATCGTGTATTGTTTCCCCGACAACGAAAGGGCTGTCAGCTAGGAGTGGATTCTCTCTTTCCCGATGCACTATTTCATGTTGGCTATGTCCCACGCACCCTCACACTGACGAATTAACGCAGAAATTACGTCGCTATGACATACTTTAGGAACTATGCCATCTCTTTCCCAATCGAGTATTGTTTCCCCTGAAACGAAAGGGCTGTCTGCTAGGAGTGGATTATTTCTTTTCCGATGCACTATTTCGGGTTCACTGTGTCCCACGCACCATCACATAGACGGATTAACGCAGAAATTGCGTCGCTATGAGATACTATAGGATCTATGCTATCTCTTTCCCAATCGTTTTTTTTTCCCCGGCAACGAAAGGGCTCTCTGCTAGGAGTGGATTATCTCTTTTCCGATGCACTATTTCGTGTTTACTGTGTCCCACGCACCATCACATTGACGAATTAACGCAGAAATTGCGTCGGTATGACATACTACAGGTACTATGCCATGTCTTTCCCAATCGTGTATTGTTTCCCCGGCAACGAAAGGGCTGTCTGCTAGAAGTGGATTCTCTCTTTTCCGATGCACTATTTGGTGTTTACTGTGTCCCACGAACCATCACATTGACGAATTAACGCAGAAATTGCGTCGCTATGACATACTATAGGAACTATACCATCTCTTTCCCAATCGTGTATTGTTTCTCCGGCAACGAAAGGGCTGTCTGCTAGGAGTGGATTCTCTCTTTTCCGATGCACTATTTCGAGTTTACTGTGTCCCACGCACCCTCACATTGACGAATTAACGCATAAATTGCGTCGCTATGACATACTATAGGAACTATGCCATCTCTCTCCCAATCGTGTATTGTTTCCCCAGGAACGAAAGGGCTGTCTGCTAGGAGTGGATTCTCTCTTTTCCGATGCACTATTTCGTGTTTACTGTGTCCCACGCACCATCACATTGACGAATTAACGCAGAAATTGCGTCGCTACGACATAATATAGGAACTATGTCATCTCTTTCCCAATCGTGTATTGTTTCCCCGGCAACGAAAGGGCTGTCTGCTAGGAGTGGATTCTCCCTTTTCCGATGCCCTATTTCGTGTTTACTGTGTCCCACGCACCATCACATTGACGAATTAACGCAGAAATTGCGTCGCTATGACATACTATAGGAACTATGCCATCTCTTTCCCAATCGCGTATTGTTTCCCCGGCAACGAAAGGGCTGTCAGCTAGGAGTGGATTCTCTCTTTTTCGATGCATTTCTTCGTGTTTACTGTGTCCCACGCACCATCACATTGATGAATTAACGCAGAAATTGCGTCGCTATGACATACTATATTGACTACGCCATCTCTTTCCCAATCGTGTATTGTTTCTCCGGCAACGAAAGGGCTGTCTGCTAGGAGTGGATACTCTCTTTTCCGATGCACTATTTCGAGTTTACTGTGTCCCACGCACCATCACATTGACGAATTAACGCAGAAATTGCGTCGCTATGACATACTATAGGAACTACGCCATCTCTTTCCCAATCGTGTATTGTTTCCCCGGCAACGAAAGTGCTGTCTGCTAGGAGTGGATTCTCTCTTTTCCGATGCACTATTTCAAGTTTACTATGTCCCACGCAACCTCTTATTGACGAATTAACGCAGAAATTGCGTCGCTATGACATACTATGGTAACTATAGCATCTCTTTCCCAATCGTGTATTGTTTCTCCGGCAACGAAAGGGCTGTCTGCTAGGAGTGGATTCTCTCTTTTCCGATGCACTATTTCATGTTTACTGTGTCCCAGGCACCGTCAAATTGACGAATTAACGCAGAAATTGCGTCGCCATGACATACTATAGAAACTATGACATCTCTTTCACAATCGTGTATTGTTTCCACGGCAACGAAAGGGCTGTCTACTAGGAGTGGATTCTCTCTTTTCCGATGCACTATTTCGTGTTTACTAAGTCCCACACACCCTCACATTGACGAATTAACGCAGAAATTACGTCGCTATGACATACTATAGGAACTATGCCATCTCTTTCCCAATCGTGTATTGTTTCCGCGGCAACGAAAGGGCTGTCTGGTAGAAGTGGATTCTCTCTTTTCCGATGCACTATTTGGTGCTTACTGTGTCCCACGAACCATCACATTGACGAATTAACGCAGAAATTGCGTCGCTATGACATACTATAGGAAGTATGCCATCTCTTTCCCAATCGTGTATTGTTTCCCCAGGAACGAAAGGGCTGTCTGCTAGGAGTGGATTCTCTCTTTTCCGATGCACTATTTCGTGTTTACTGTGTCCCACGCACCATCACACTGACGAATTAACGCAAAAATTGCGTCGCTATGACATACTATAGTAACTATGCCATCTCTTTCCCAATCGTGTATTGTTTCACCGGCAACGAAAGGGCTGTCTGCTAGGAGTGGATTCTCTCTTTTCCGATGCACTATTTCGTGTTTACTATGTCCCACACACCCTCACATTGACAAATTAACGCAGAAATTGCGTCGCTATGACATACTATAGGAACTATGCCATCTGTTTCCCAATCGTGTATTGTTTCCCCGGCAACGAAAGGGCTGTCTGCTAGGAGTGGATTCTCTCTTTTCCGATGCACTATGTCGTGTTTACTGTGTCCCACGCACCATCACATTGCCGAATTAACGCAGAAATTGCGTCGCTATGAGATACTATAGGAACTATGCTATCTCTTTCCCAATCGTTTTTTTTTTCCCCGGCAACGAAAGGGCTCTCTGCTAGGAGTGGATTATCTCTTTTCCGATGCACTATTTCGTGTTTACTGTGTCCCACGCACCATCACATTGACGAATTAACGCAGAAATTGCGTCGGTATGACATACTACAGGTACTATGCCATGTCTTTCCCAATCGTGTATTGTTTCCCCGGCAACGAAAGGGCTGTCTGCTAGAAGTGGATTCTCTCTTTTCCGATGCACTATTTCGAGTTTACTGTGTCCCACGCACCCTCACATTGACGAATTAACGCATAAATTGCGTCGCTATGACATACTATAGGAACTATGCCATCTCTTTCCCAATCGTGTATTGTTTCCCCAGGAACGAAAGGGCTGTCTGCTAGGAGTGGATTCTCTCTTTTCCGATGCACTATTTCGTGTTTACTGTGTCCCACGCACCATCACATTGACGAATTAACGCAGAAATTGCGTCGCTATGACATAATATAGGAACTATGTCATCTCTTTCCCAATCGTGTATTGTTTCCCCGGCAACGAAAGGGCTGTCTGCTAGGAGTGGATTCTCTCTTTTTCGATGCACTATTTCGTGTTTACTGTGTCCCACGCACCATCACATTGACGAATTAACGCAGAAATTGCGTCGCTATGACATACTATAGGAACTATGCCATCTCTTTCCAAATCGTGTATTGTTTCCCCGGCAACGAAAGGGCTGTCAGCTAGGAGTGGATTCTCTCTTTTTCGATGCACTACTTCGTGTTTACTGTGTCCCACGCACCATCACATTGATGAATTAACGCAGAAATTGCGTCGCTATGACATACTATATTGACTACGCCATCTCTTTCCCAATCGTGTATTGTTTCTCCGGCAACGAAAGGGCTGTCTGCTAGGAGTGGATACTCTCTTTTCCGATGCACTATCTCATGTTTACTATGTCCCACGCAACCTCACATTGACGAATTAACGCAGAAATTGCGTCGCTATGACATACTATGGGAACTATACCATCTCTTTCCCAATCGTGTATTGTTTCTCCGGCAACGAGAGGGCTGTCTGCTAGGAGTGGATTATCTCTTTTCCGATGCACTATTTCGAGTTTACTGTGTCCCACGCACCCTCACATTGACGAATTAACGCAGAAATTGCGTCGCTAAGACATACTATAGGAACTATGCCATCTCTTTCCCAATCGTGTATTGTTTCACCAGCAACGAAAGGGCTGTCAGCTAGGAGTGGATTCTCTCTTTTCCGATGCACTATTTCGTGTTTACTGTGTCCCACGCACCATCACATTGACGAATTAACGCAGAAATTGCGTCGCTATGACATACTATAGGAACTACGCCATCTCTTTCCCAATCGTGTATTGTTTCCCCGGCAACGAAAGGGCTGCCTGCTAGGAGTGGATTATCTCTTTTCCGATCCACTATTTCATGTTGGCTATGTCCCACGCACACTCACATTGACGAATTAACGCACAAATTGCGTCGCTATGACATACTATAGGAACTATGCCATCTCTTTCCCAATCGAGTATTGTTTCCCCGGAAACGAAAGGGATTTCTGCTATGAGTGGATTATCTCTTTTCCGATGCCCTATTTCGGGTTTACTGTGTCCCACGCTCCATCACATAGACGAATTAACGCAGAAATTGCGTCGCTATGACATACTATGGTAACTATTCCATCTCTTTCCCAATCGTGTATTGTTTCCCCGCAACGAAAGGGCTGTCTGCTAGGAGTGGATTTTTTCTTTTTCGATGCACTATTTCGTGTTTACTGTGTCCCACGCACCATCACATTGACGAATTAACGCACAAATTGCGTCGCTATGACATACTATAGGAACTATGCCATCTCTTCCCCAATCGTGTATTGTTTCCCCAGGAACGAAAGGGCTGTCTGCTAGGAGTGGATTCTTTGTTTTCCGATGCGCTATTTCGTGTTTACTGTGTCCCACAACCCATCACATTGACGAATTAACGCAGTAATTGCGTCGCTATGACATACTTTAGGAACTATGCCATCTCTTTCCTAATCGTGTATTGTTTCCCTGGCAACGAAAGGGCTGTCTGCTAGAAGTGGATTCTCTCTTTTCCTATGCACTATTTCGTGTTTACTGTGTCCCACGCACCATCACATTGACGAATTAACGCAGAAATTGCGTCGCTATGACATACTATAGGGACTATGCCATCTCTTTCCCAATCGTGTATTGTTTCCCCGGCAACGAAAGGGCTGTCAGCTAGGAGTGGATTCTCTCTTTTTCGATGCACTACTTCGTGTTTACTGTGTCCCACGCACCATCACATTGATGAATTAACGCAGAAATTGCGTCGCTATGACATACTATATTGACTACGCCATCTCTTTCCCAATCGTGTATTGTTTCTCCGGCAACGAAAGGGCTGTCTGCTAGGAGTGGATACTCTCTTTTCCGATGCACTATCTCATGTTTACTATGTCCCACGCAACCTCACATTGACGAATTAACGCAGAAATTGCGTCGCTATGACATACTATGGGAACTATACCATCTCTTTCCCAATCGTGTATTGTTTCTCCGGCAACGAAAGGGCTGTCTGCTAGGAGTGGATTCTCTCTTTTCCGATGCACTATTTCGAGTTTACTGTGTCCCACGCACCCTCACATTGACGAATTAACGCAGAAATTGCGTCGCTAAGACATACTATAGGAACTATGCCATCTCTTTCCCAATCGTGTATTGTTTCACCAGCAACGAAAGGGCTGTCAGCTAAGAGTGGATTCTCTCTTTTCCGATGCACTATTTCGTGTTTACTGTGTCCCACGCACCATCACATTGACGAATTAACGCAGAAATTGCGTCGCTATGACATACTATAGCAACTACGCCATCTCTTTCCCAATCGTGTATTGTTTCTTCGCCAACGAAAGGGCTGTCTGCTAGCAGTGGATTCTATCTTTTCCGATGCGCTATGTCGTGTTTACTGTGTCCCACGCAACCTCTTATTGACGAATTAACGCAGAAATTGCGTCGCTATGACATACTATGGGAACTATGCCATCTCTTTCCCAATCGTGTATTGTTTCTCCGGCAACGAAAGGGCTGTCTGCTAGTAGTGGATTCTCTCTTTTCCGATGCACTATTTCGAGTTTACTGTGTCCCACGCACCCTCACATTGACGAATTGACGCAGAAATTGCGTCGCAAAGACATACTATAGGAACTATGCCATCTCTTTCCCAATCGTGTATTGTCTCAACAGCAACGAAAGGGCTGTCTGCTAGGAGTGGATTCTCTCTTTTCCGATGCACTATTTCGTGTTTACTGTGTCCCACGCACCATCACATTGACGAATTAACGCAGAAATTGCGTCGCTATGACATACTATAGGAACTACGCCATCTCTTTCCCAATCGTGTATTGTTTCCCCGGCAACGAAAGGGCTGCCTGCTAGGAGTGGATTATCTCTTTTCCGATGCACTATTTCATGTTGGCTATGTCCCACGCACACTCACATTGACGAATTAACGCACAAATTGCGTCGCTATGACATACTATAGGAACTATGCCATCTGTTTCCCAACCGAGTATTGTTTCCCCGGAAACGAAAGGGATTTCTGCTAGGAGTGGATTATCTCTTTTCCGATGCACTATTTCGGGTTTACTGTGTCCCACGCTCCATCACATAGACGAATTAACGCAGAAATTGCGTCGCTATGACATACTATGGTAACTATGCCATCTCTTTCCCAATCGTGTATTGTTTCCCCGCAACGAAAGGGCTGTCTGCTAGGAGTAGATTTTTTCTTTTTCGATGCACTATTTCGTGTTTACTGTGTCCCACGCACCATCACATTGACGAATTAACGCACAAATTGCGTCGCTATGACATACTATAGGAACTATGCCATCTCTTCCCCAATCGTGTATTGTTTCCCCAGGAACGAAAGGGCTGTCTGCTAGGAGTGGATTCTCTCTTTTCCGATGCGCTATTTCGTGTTTACTGTGTCCCACAACCCATCACATTGACGAATTAACGCAGTAATTGCGTCGCTATGACGCACTTTAGGAACTATGCCATCTCTTTCCTAATCGTGTATTGTTTCCCTGGCAACGAAAGGGCTGTCTGCTAGAAGTGGATTCTCTCTTTTCCTATGCACTATTTGGTGTTTACTGTGTCCTACGAACCATCACATTGACGAATTAACGCAGAAATTGCGTCGCTATGACATACTTTAGGAACTATGCCATCTCTTTCCCAATCGTGTATTGTTTCCCCGGCAACGAAAGGGCTGTCTGCTAGGAGTTGATTCTCTCTTTTCCGATGCACTATTTCGAGTTTACTGTGTCCCACGCACCCTCACATTGACGAATTAACGCAGAAATTGCGTCGCTATGACATACTATAGGAACTATGCCATCTCTTTCCCAATCGAGTATTGTTTCCCCAGAAACGAAAGGGCTGTCTGCTAGGAGTGGATTATCTCTTTTCCGATGCACTATTTCGAGTTTACTGTGTCCCACGCTCCATCACATAGACGAATTAACGCAGAAATTGCGGCGCTATGAGATACTATGGGAACTATGCTATCTCTTTGCCAATCGTGTATTTTTTCCCCGGCAACGAAAGGGCTCTCTGCTAGGAGTGGATTATCTCTTTTCCGATGCACTATTTCGTGTTTACTGTGTCCCACGCACCATCACATTGACGAATTAACGCAGAAATTGCGTCGCTATGACATACTATAGGTACTATGCCATGTCTTTCCCAATCGTGTAATATTTCCCCGGCAACGAAAGGGCTGTCTGCTAGAAGTGGATTCTCTCTTTTCCGATGCACTATTTGGTGTTTACTGTGCCCCACGAACCATCACATTGTCGAATTAACGCAGAAATTGCGTCGCTATGACATACTATAGGAACTATGCCATCTCTTCCCCAATCGTGTATTGTTTCCCCGGCAACGAAAGGGCTGTCTGCTTGGAGTGGATTCTCTCTTTTCCGATGCACTATTTCGTGTTTACTATGTCCCACCCACCCTCACATTGACGAATTAACGCAGAAATTGCGTCGCTATGACATACTATAGGTACTATGCCATCTCTTTCCCAATCGTGTATTGTTTCCCCGGCAACGAAAGGGCTGTCTGCTAGTAGTGGATTCTCTCTTTTCCGATGCACTATTTCGAATTTACTGTGTCCCACACACCCTCACATTGACGAATTAACGCAGAAATTGCGTCGCTATGACATACTATAGGAACTATGCCATCTCTTTCCCAATCGAGTATTGTTTCCCCGGAAACGAAAGGGCTGTCTGCTAGGAGTAGATTATCTCTTTTCCGATGCACTATTTCGGGTTTACTGTGCCCACGCTCCATCACATAGACGAATTAACGCAGAAATTGCGTCGCTATGAGATACTATAGGAACTACGCTATCTCTTTGCCAATCGTGTATTTTTTCCCCGGCAACGAAAGGGCTCTCTGCTAGGAGTGGATTATCTCTTTTCCGATGCACTATTTCGTGTTTACTGTGTCCCACGCACCATCGCATTGACGAATTAACGCAGAAATTGTGTCGCTATGACATACTATAGGTACTATGCCATCTCTTTCCCAATCGTGTATTGTTTCCCCGGCAACGAAAGGGCTGTCTGCTAGGAGTGGATTATCTCTTTTCCGATGCACTATTTCATGTTGGCTATGTCCCACGCACACTCACATTGACGAATTAACGCAGAAATTGCATCGCTATGACATACTATAGGAACTATGCCATCTCTTTCCCAATCGTGTATTGTTTCCCCGGCAACGAAAGGGCTGTCTGCTAGTAGTGGATTCTCTCTTTTCCGATGCACTATTTCATGTTTACTGTGTCCCACGCTCCATCACATAGACGAATTAACGCAGAAATTGCGTCGCTATGAGATACTATAGGAACTACGCTATCTCTTTGCCAATCGTGTATTTTTTCCCCGGCAACGAAAGGGCTCTCTGCTAGGAGTGGATTATCTCTTTTCCGATGCACTATTTCGTGTTTACTGTGTCCCACCCACCCTCACATTGACGAATTGACGCAGTAATTGCGTCGCTATGACATACTATAGGAACTATGATATCTCTTTCCCAATCGAGTATTGTTTCCCCGGAAACGAAAGGGCTGTCTGCTAGGAGTAGATTATCTCTTTTCCGATGCACTATTTCGGGTTTACTGTGTCCCACGCTCCATCACATAGACGAATTAACGCAGAAATTGCGTCGCTATGAGATACTATAGGAACTACGCTATCTCTTTGCCAATCGTGTATTTTTTCCCCGGCAACGAAAGGGCTCTCTGCTAGGAGTGGATTATCTCTTTTCCGATGCACTATTTCGTGTTTACTGTGTCCCACGCACCATCACATTGACGAATTAACGCAGAAATTGCGTCGCTATGACATACTATAGGTACTATGCCATCTCTTTCCCAATCGTGTATTGTTTCCCCGGCAACGAAAGGGCTGTCTGCTAGTAGTGGATTCTCTCTTTTCCGATGCACTATTTCGAGTTTACTGTGTCCCACACACCCTCACATTGACGAATTAACGCAGAAATTGCGTCGCTATGACATACCATAGGAACTATGCCATCTCTTTCCCAATCGAGTATTGTTTCCCCGGAAACGAAAGGGCTGTCTGCTAGGAGTAGATTATCTCTTTTCCGATGCACTATTTCGGGTTTACTGTGTCCCACGCTCCATCACATAGACGAATTAACGCAGAAATTGCGTCGCTATGAGATACTATAGGAACTACGCTATCTCTTTGCCAATCGTGTATTTTTTCCCCGGCAACGAAAGGGCTGTCTGCTAGGAGTGGATTATCTCTTTTCCGATGCACTATTTCATGTTGGCTATGTCCCACGCACACTCACATTGACGAATTAACGCAGAAATTGCATCGCTATGACATACTATAGGAACTATAACATCTCTTTCCCAATCGTGTATTGTTTCCCCGGCAACGAAAGGGCTGTCTGCTAGTAGTGGATTCTCTCTTTTCCGATGCACTATTTCATGTTTACTGTGTCCCACGCTCCATCACATAGACGAATTAACGCAGAAATTGCGTCGCTATGAGATACTATAGGAACTACGCTATCTCTTTGCCAATCGTGTATTTTTTCCCCGGCAACGAAAGGGCTCTCTGCTAGGAGTGGATTATCTCTTTTCCGATGCACTATTTCGTGTTTACTGTGTCCCACCCACCCTCACATTGACGAATTGACGCAGTAATTGCGTCGCTATGACATACTATAGGAACTATGCCATCTCTTTCCCAATCGAGTATTGTTTCCCCGGAAACGAAAGGGCTGTCTGCTAGGAGTAGATTATCTCTTTTCCGATGCACTATTTCGGGTTTACTGTGTCCCACGCTCCATCACATAGACGAATTAACGCAGAAATTGCGTCGCTATGAGATACTATAGGAACTACGCTATCTCTTTGCCAATCGTGTATATTTTCCCCGGCAACGAAAGGGCTGTTTGCTAGTAGTGGATTCTCTCTTTTCCGATGCACTATTTCGTGTTTACTGTGTCCCACCCACCCTCACATTGACGAATTGACGCAGTAATTGCGTCGCTATGACATACTATAGGAACTATGCCATCTCTTTCCCAATCGAGTATTGTTTCCCCGGAAACGAAAGGGCTGTCTGCTAGGAGTAGATTATCTCTTTTCCGATGCACTATTTCGGGTTTACTGTGTCCCACGCTCCATCACATAGACGAATTAACGCAGAATTTGCGTCGCTATGAGATACTATAGGAACTACGCTATCCCTTTGCCAATCGTGTATTTTTTCCCCGGCAACGAAAGGGCTCTCTGCTAGGAGTGGATTATCTCTTTTCCGATGCACTATTTCGTGTTTACTGTGTCCCACGCACCATCACATTGACGAATTAACGCAGAAATTGCGTCGCTATGACATACTATAGGTACTATGCCATCTCATTCCCAATCGTGTATTGTTTCACCAGCAACGAAAGGGCTGTCTGCTAGTAGTGGATTCTCTCTTTTCCGATGCACTATTTCGTGTTTACTGTGTCCCACGCACCATCACATTGACGAATTAACGCAGAAATTGCGTCGCTATGACATACTATAGGAACTATGCCATCTCTTTCCCAACCGTGTATTGTTTCCCCGGCAACGAAAGGGCTGTCTGCTAGTAGTGGATTATCTCTTTGCCGATGCACTATTTCGAGTTTACTGTGTCCCACCCACCCTCACATTGACGAATTAAAGCAGTAATTGCGTCGCTATGACATACTACAGGAACTATGCCATCTCTTTCCCAATCGAGTATTGTTTCCCCGGAAACGAAAGGGCTGTCTGCTAGGAGTAGATTATCTCTTTTCCGATGCACTATTTCGGGTTTACTGTGTCCCACGCTCCATCACATAGACGAATTAACGCAGAAATTGCGTCGCTATGAGATACTATAGGAACTACGCTATCTCTTTGCCAATCGTGTATTTTTTCCCCGGCAACGAAAGGGCTCTCTGCTAGGAGTGGATTATCTCTTTTCCGATGCACTATTTCGTGTTTACTGTGTCCCACGCACCATCACATTGACGAATTACCGCAGAAATTGCGTCGCTATGACATACTATATTTACTATGCCATCTCTTTTCCAATCGTGTATTGTTTCACCAGCAACGAAAGGGCTGTCTGCTAGTAGTGGATTCTCTCTTTTCCGATGCACTATTTCGGGTTTACTGTGTCCCACGCACCCTCACATTGACGAATTAACGCAGAAATTGCGTCGCTATGACATACTATAGGTACTATGCCATCTCTTTCCCAATCGAGTATTGTTTCCCCGGAAACGAAAGGGCTGTCTGCTAGTAGTGGATTCTCTCCTTTCCGATGAACTATTTCGTGTTTACTGTGTCCCACAACCCATCACATTGACGAATTAACGCAGAAATTGCGTCGCTATGACATACTATAGGTACTATGCCATCTCTTTCCCAATCGTGTATTGTTTCCCCGGCAACGAAAGGGCTGTCTGCTAGTAGTGGATTCTCTCTTTTCCGATGCACTATTTCGGGTTTACTGTGTCCCACGCACCCTCACATTGACGAATTAACGCAGAAATTGCGTTCGCTATGACATACTATAGGTACTATGCCATCTCTTTCCCAATCGAGTATTGTTTCCCCGGAAACGAAAGGGCTGTCTGCTAGTAGTGGATTCTCTCTTTTCCGATGCACTATTTCGTGTTTACTGTGTCCCACCCACCCTCACATTGACGAATTAACGCAGAAATTGCGTCGCTATGACATACTATAGGAACTATGCCATCTCTTTCCCTATCGAGTATTTTTTCCCCGGAAACGAAAGGGCTGTCTGCTAGGTGTAGATTATCTCTTTTCCGATGCACTATTTCGGGTTTACTGTGTCCCACGCTCCATCACATAGACGAATTAACGCAGAAATTGCGTCGCTATGAGATACTATAGGAACTACGCTATCTCTTTGCCAATCGTGTATTTTTTCCCCGGCAACGAAAGGGTTCCCTGCTAGGAGTGGATTATCTCTTTTCCGATACACTATTTCGTGTTTACTGTGTCCCACGCACCATCACATTGACGAATTAACGCAGAAATTGTGTCGCTATGACATACTATATGTACTATGCCATCTCTTTCCCAATCATGTATTGTTTCCCCGGCAACGAAAGGGCTGTCTGCTAGGAGTGGATTATCTCTTTTCCGATGCACTATTTCAAGTTGGCTATGTCCCACGCACACTCACATTGACGAATTAACGCAGAAATTGCATCGCTATGACATACTATAGGAACTATGCCATCTCTTTCCCAATCGTGTATTGTTTCCCCGGCAACGAAAGGGCTGTCTGCTAGTAGTGGATTCTCTCTTTTCCGATGCACTATTTCGAGTTTACTGTGTCCCACCCACCCTCACATTGACGAATTAACGCAGTAATTGCGTCGCTATGACATACTATAGGAACTATGCCATCTCTTTCCCAATCGAGTATTGTTTCCCCGGAAACGAAAGGGCTGTCTGCTAGGAGTAGATTATCTCTTTTCCGATGCACTATTTCGGGTTTACTGTGTCCCACGCTCCATCACATAGACGAATTAAGGCAGAAATTGCGTCGCTATGAGATACTATAGGAACTACGCTATCTCTTTGCCAATCGTGTATTTTTTCCCCGGCAACGAAAGGGCTCTCTGCTAGGAGTGGATTATCTCTTTTCCGATGCACTATTTCGTGTTTACTGTGTCCCACGCACCATCACATTGACGAATTAACGCAGAAATTGCGTCGCTATGACATACTATAGGTACTATGCCATCTCTTTCCCAATCGTGTATTGTTTCACCAGCAACGAAAGGGCTGTCTGCTAGTAGTGGATTATCTCTTTTCCGATGCACTATTTCGAGTTTACTGTGTCCCACGCACCCTCACATTGACGAATTAACGCAGAAATTGCGTCGCTATGACATACTATAGGTAATATGCCATCTCTTTCCCAATCGTGTATTGTTTCCCCGGCAACGAAAGGGCTGTCTGCTAGTAGTGGATTCTCTCTTTTCCGATGCACTATTTCGTGTTTACTGTGTCCCACGCACCCTCACATTGACGAATTAACGCAGAAATTGCGTCGCTATGACATACTATAGGTACTATGCCATCTCTTTCCCAATCGAGTATTGTTTCCCCGGAAACGAAAGGGCTGTCTGCTAGTAGTGGATTCTCTCTTTTCCGATGCACTATTTCGTGTTTACTGTGTCCCACAACCCATCACATTGACGAATTAACGCAGAAATTGCGTCGCTATGACATACTATAGGTACTATGCCATCTCTTTCCCAATCGTGTATTGTTTCCCCGGCAACGAAAGGGCTGTCTGCTAGTAGTGGATTCTCTCTTTTCCGATGCACTATTTCGGGTTTACTGTGTCCCACGCACCCTCACATTGACGAATTAACGCAGAAATTGCGTTCGCTATGACATACTATAGGTACTATGCCATCTCTTTCCCAATCGAGTATTGTTTCCCCGGAAACGAAAGGGCTGTCTGCTAGTAGTGGATTCTCTCTTTTCCGATGCACTATTTCGTGTTTACTGTGTCCCACCCACCCTCACATTGACGAATTAACGCAGAAATTGCGTCGCTATGACATACTATAGGAACTATGCCATCTCTTTCCCAATCGAGTATTGTTTCCCCGGAAACGAAAGGGCTGTCTGCTAGGAGTAGATTATCTCTTTTCCGATGCACTATTTCGGGTTTACTGTGTCCCACGCTCCATCACATAGACGAATTAACGCAGAAATTGCATCGCTATGAGATACTATTGGAACTACGCTATCTCTTTGCCAATCGTGTATTTTTTCCCCGGCAACGAAAGGGTTCCCTGCTAGGAGTGGATTATCTCTTTTCCGATACACTATTTCGTCCTTACTGTGTCCCACGCACCATCACATTGACGAATTAACGCAGAAATTGTGTCGCTATGACATACTATAGGTACTATGCCATCTCTTTCCCAATCGTGTATTGTTTCCCCGGCAACGAAAGGGCTGTCTGCTAGCAGTGGATTATCTCTTTTCCGATGCACTATTTCATGTTGGCTATGTCCCACGCACACTCACATTGACGAATTAACGCAGAAATTGCATCGCTATGACATACTATAGGAACTATGCCATCTCTTTCCCAATCGTGTATTGTTTCCCCGGCAACGAAAGGGCTGTCTGCTAGTAGTGGATTCTCTCTTTTCCGATGCACTATTTCGGGTTTACTGTGTCCCACCCACCCTCACATTGACGAATTAACGCAGTAATTGCGTCGCTATGACATACTATAGGTACTATGCCATCTCTTTCCCAATCGTGTATTGTTTCCCCGGCAACGAAAGGGCTGTCTGCTAGGAGTGGATTATCTCTTTTCCGATGCACTATTTCATGTTGGCTATGTCCCACGCACACTCACATTGACGAGTTAACGCAGAAATTGCATCGCTATGACATACTATAGGAACTATGCCATCTCTTTCCCAATCGTTTATTGTTTCCCCGGCAACGAAAGGGCTGTCTGCTAGTAGTGGATTCTCTCTTTTCCGATGCACTATTTCGAGTTTACTGTGTCCCACCCACCCTCACATTGACGAATTAACGCAGTAATTGCGTCGCTATGACATACTATAGGAACTATGCCATCTCTTTCCCAATCGAGTATTGTTTCCCCGGAAACGAAAGGGCTGTCTGCTAGGAGTAGATTATCTCTTTTCCGATGCACTATTTCGGGTTTACTGTGTCCCACGCTCCATCACATAGACGAATTAACGCAGAAATTGCGTCGCTATGAGATACTATAGGAACTACGCTATCTCTTTGCCAATCGTGTATTTTTTCCCCGGCAACGAAAGGGCTCTCTGCTAGGAGTGGATTATCTCTTTTCCGATGCACTATTTTGTGTTTACTGTGTCCCACGCACCATCACATTGACGAATTAACGCAGAAATTGCGTCGCTATGACATACTATAGGTACTATGCCATCTCTTTCCCAATCGTGTATTGTTTCACCAGCAACGAAAGGGCTGTCTGCTAGTAGTGGATTCTCTCTTTTCCGATGCACTATTTCGTGTTTACTGTGTCCCACGCACCCTCACATTGACGAATTAACGCAGAAATTGCGTCGCTATGACTTACTATAGGTACTATGCCATCTCTTTCCCAATCGTGTATTGTTTCCCGGCAACGAAAGGGCTGTCTGCTAGTAGTGGATTATCTCTTTTCCGATGCACTATTTCGAGTTTACTGTGTCCCACGCACCCTCACATTGACGAATTAACGCAGAAATTGCGTCGCTATGACATACTATAGGTACTATGCCATCTCTTTCCCAATCGTGTATTGTTTCCCCGGCAACGAAAGGGCTGTCTGCTAGTAGTGGATTCTCTCTTTTCCGATGCACTATTTCGGGTTTACTGTGTCCCACCCACCCTCACATTGAGGAATTAACGCAGTAATTGCGTCGCTATGACATACTATAGGTAATATGCCATCTCTTTCCCAATCGTGTATTGTTTCCCCGGCAACGAAAGGGCTGTCTGCTAGGAGTGGATTATCTCTTTTCCGATGCACTATTTCATGTTGGCTATGTCCCACGCACACTCACATTGACGAATTAACGCAGAAATTGCATCGCTATGACATACTATAGGAACTATGCCATCTCTTTCCAAATCGTGTATTGTTTCCCCGGCAACGAAAGGGCTGTCTGCTAGTAGTGGATTCTCTCTTTTCCGATGCACTATTTCGAGTTTACTGTGTCCCACCCACCCTCACATTGACGAATTAACGCAGTAATTGCGTCGCTATGACATACTATAGGAACTATGCCATCTCTTTCCCAATCGAGTATTGTTTCCCCGGAAACAAAAGGGCTGTCTGCTAGGAGTAGATTATCTCTTTTCCGATGCACTATTTCGGGTTTACTGTGTCCCACGCTCCATCACATAGACGAATTAACGCAGAAATTGCGTCGCTATGAGATACTATAGGAACTACGCTATCTCTTTGCCAATCGTGTATTTTTTCCCCGGCAACGAAAGGGCTCTCTGCTAGGAGTGGATTATCTGTTTTCCGATGCACTATTTCGTGTTTACTGTGTCCCACGCACCATCACATTGACGAATTAACGCAGAAATTGCGTCGCTATGACATACTATAGGTACTATGCCATCTCTTTCCCAATCGTGTATTATTTCACCAGCAACGAAAGGGCTGTCTGCTAGTAGTGGATTCTCTCTTTTCCGATGCACTATTTCGTGTTTACTGTGTCCCACGCACCCTCACATTGACGAATTAACGCAGAAATTGCGTCGCTATGACATACTATAGGTACTATGCCATCTCTTTCCCAATCGTGTATTGTTTCCCCGGCAACGAAAGGGCTGTCTGCTAGTAGTGGATTATCTCTTTTCCGATGCACTATTTCGAGTTTACTGTGTCCCACGCACCCTCACATTGACGAATTAACGCAGAAATTGCGTCGCTATGACATACTATAGGTACTATGCCATCTCTTTCCCAATCGTGTATTGTTTCCCCGGCAACGAAAGGGCTGTCTGCTAGTTGTGGATTCTCTCTTTTCCGATGCACTATTTCGTGTTTACTGTGTCCCACGCACCCTCACATTGACGAATTAACGCAGAAATTGCGTCGCTATGACATACTATAGGTACTATGCCATCTCTTTCCCAATCGAGTATTGTTTCCCCGGAAACGAAAGGGCTGTCTGCTAGTAGTGGATTCTCTCTTTTCCGATGCACTATTTCGTGTTTACTGTGTCCCACAACCCATCACATTGACGAATTAACGCAGAAATTGCGTCGCTATGACATACTATAGGTACTATGCCATCTCTTTCCCAATCGTGTATTGTTTCCCCGGCAACGAAAGGGCTGTCTGCTAGTAGTGGATTCTCTCTTTTCCGATGCACTATTTCGTGTTTACTGTGTCCCACGCACCCTCACATTGACGAATTAACGCAGAAATTGCGTCGCTATGACATACTATAGGTACTATGCCATCTCTTTCCCAATCGAGTGTTGTTTCCCCGGAAACGAAAGGGCTGTCTGCTAGTAGTGGATTCTCTCTTTTCCGATGCACTATTTCGTGTTTACTGTGTCCCACAACCCATCACATTGACGAATTAACGCAGAAATTGCGTCGCTATGACATACTATAGGTACTATGCCATCTCTTTCCCAATCGAGTATTGTTTCCCCGGAAACGAAAGGGCTGTCTGCTAGTAGTGGATTCTCTCTTTTCCGATGCACCATTTCGGGTTTACTGTGTCCCACGCACCCTCACATTGACGAATTAACGCAGAAATTGAGTCGCTATGACATACTATAGGTACTATGCCATCTCTTTCCCAATCGAGTATTGTTTCCCCGGAAACGAAAGGGCTGTCTGCTAGTAGTGGATTCTCTCTTTTCCGATGCACTATTTCGGGTTTACTGTGTCCCACGCACCCTCACATTGACGAATTAACGCAGAAATTGCGTCGCTATGACATAGTATATGTACTATGCCATCTCTTTCCCAATCGTGTATTGTTTCCCCGGCAACGAAAGGGCTGTCTGCTAGTAGTGGATTCTCTCGTTTCCGATGCACTATTTCATGTTTACTGTGTCCCAAGCACCATCACATTGACGAATTAACGCAGAAATTGCGTCGCTATGACATACTATAGGAACTATGCCATCTCTTTCCCAATCGTGTATTGTTTCACCAGCAACGAAAGGGCTGTCTGCTAGTAGTTGATTCTCTCTTTTCCGATGCACTATTTCGTGTTTACTGTGTCCCACGCACCATCACATTGACGAATTAACGCAGAAATTGCGTCGCTATGACATACTATAGGTACTATGCCATCTCTTTCCCAATCGTGTATTGTTTCACCAGCAACTAAAGGGCTGTCTGCTAGGAGTGGATACTTTCTTTTCCGATGCACTATTTCGTGTTTACTGTGTCCCACGCACCATCACATTGACGAATTAACGCAGAAATTGCGTCGCTATGACATACTATGGGTACTATGCCATCTCTTTCCCAATCCAGTATTGTTTCCCCGGAAACGAAAGGGCTGTCTGCTAGTAGTGGATTCTCTCTTTTCCGATGCACTATTTCATGTTTACTGTGTCCCACGCACCATCACATTGACGAATTAACGCAGAAATTGCGTCGCTATGAGATACTATAGGAACTACGCTATCTCTTTGCCAATCGTGTATTTTTTCCCCGGCAACGAAAGGGCTCTCTGCAAGGAGTGGATTATCTCTTTTCCGATGCACTATTTCGTGTTTACTGTGTCCCACGCACCATCACATTGACGAATTAACGCAGAAATTGCGTCGCTATGACATACTATAGGTACTATGCCATCTCTTTCCCAATCGTGTATTGTTTCACCAGCAACGAAAGGGCTGTCTGCTAGTAGTGGATTCTCTCTTTTCCGATGCACTATTTCGTGTTTACTGTGTCCCACGCACCATCACATTGACGAATTAACGCAGAAATTGCGTCGCTATGCCATACTATAGGAAATATGCCATCTCTTTCCCAATCGTGTATTGTTTCCCCGGCAACGAAAGGGCTGTCTGCTAGTAGTGGATTCTCTCTTTTCCGATGCACTATTTCGAGTTTACTGTGTCCCACGCACCCTCACATTGACGAATTAACGCAGAAATTGCGTCGCTATGACATACTATAGGAACTATGCCATCTCTTTCCCAATCGAGTATTGTTTCCCCGGAAACGAAAGGGCTGTCTGCTAGGAGTAGATTATCTCTTTTCCGATGCACTATTTCGGGTTTACTGTGTCCCACGCTCCATCACATAGACGAATTAACGCAGAAATTGCGTCGCTATGAGATACTATAGGAACTACGCTATCTCTTTGCCAATCGTGTATTTTTTCCCCGGCAACGAAAGGGCTCTCTGCTAGGAGTGGATTATCTCTTTTCCGATGCACTATTTCGTGTTTACTGTGTCCCACGCACCATCACATTGACGAATTAACGCAGAAATTGCGTCGCTATGACATACTATAGGTACTATGCCATCTCTTTCCCAATCGTGTATTGTTTCACCAGCAACGAAAGGGCTGTCTGCTAGTAGTGGATTCTCTCTTTTCCGATGCACTATTTCGTGTTTACTGTGTCCCACAACCTATCACATTGACGAATTAACGCAGAAATTGCGTCGCTATGACATACTATAGGTACTATGCCATCTCTTTCCCAATCGTGTATTGTTTCCCCGGCAACGAAAGGGCTGTCTGCTAGTAGTGGATTCTCTCTTTTCCGATGCACTATTTCGTGTTTATTGTGTCCCACGCACCCTCACATTGACGAATTAACGCAGAAATTGCGTCGCTATGACATACTATAGGTACTATGCCATCTCTTTCCCAATCGAGTATTGTTTCCCCGGAAACGAAAGGGCTGTCTGCTAGTAGTGGATTCTCTCTTTTCCGATGCACCATTTCGGGTTTACTGTGTCCCACGCACCCTCACATTGACGAATTAACGCAGGAATTGCGTCGCTATGACATACTATAGGTACTATGCCATCTCTTTCCCAATCGTGTATTGTTTCCCCGGCAACGAAAGGGCTGTCTGCTAGTAGTGGATTCTCTCTTTTCCGATGCACTATTTCGGGTTTACTGTGTCCCACGCACCCTCACATTGACGAATTAACGCAGAAATTGCGTTCGCTATGACATACTATAGGTAATATGCCATCTCTTTCCCAATCGAGGATTGTTTCCCCGGAAACGAAAGGGCTGTCTGCTAGTAGTGGATTCTCTCTTTTCCGATGCACCATTTCGGGTTTACTGTGTCCCACGCACCCTCACATTGACGAATTAACGCAGAAATTGCGTCGCTATGACATACTATAGGTACTATGCCATCTCTTTCCCAATCGTGTATTGTTTCCCCGGCAACGAAAGGGCTGTCTGCTAGTAGTGGATTCTCTCTTTTCCGATGCACTATTTCGTGTTTACTGTGTCCCACGCACCCTCACATTGACGAATTAACGCAGAAATTGCGTCGCTATGACATACTATAGGTACTATGCCATCTCTTTCCCAATCGTGTATTGTTTCACCAGCAACGAAAGGGCTGTCTGCTAGGAGTGGATTCTCTCTTTTCCGATGCACTATTTCGTGTTTACTGTGTCCCACGCACCCTCACATTGACGAATTAACGAAGAAATTGCGTTCGCTATGACATACTATAGTTACTATGCCATCTCTTTCCCAATCGAGTATTGTTTCCCCGGAAACGAAAGGGCTGTCTGCTAGTAGTGGATTCTCTCTTTTCCGATGCACTATTTCGTGTTTACTGTGTCCCACGCACCCTCACATTGACGAATTAACGCAGAAATTGCGTCGCTATGACATACTATAGGTACTATGCCATCTCTTTCCCAATCGTGTATTGTTTCACCAGCAACGAAATGGCTGTCTGCTAGGAGTGGATTCTCTCTTTTCCGATGCACTATTTCGTGTTTACTGTGTCCCACGCACCCTCACATTGACGAATTAACGCAGAAATTGCGTTCGCTATGACATACTATAGGTACTATGCCATCTCTTTCCCAATCGAGTATTGTTTCCCCGGAAACGAAAGGGCTGTCTGCTAGTAGTGGATTCTCTCTTTTCCGATGCACTATTTCGTGTTTACTGTGTCCCACGCACCCTCACATTGACGAATTAACGCAGAAATTGCGTCGCTATGACATACTATAGGTACTATGCCATCTCTTTCCCAATCGAGTATTGTTTCCCCGGCAACGAAAGGGCTGTCTGCTAGTAGTGGATTCTCTCTTTTCCGATGCACTATTTCGTGTTTACTGTGTCCCACGCAACCTCACATTGACGAATTAACGCAGAAATTGCGTCGCTATGACATACTATAGGTACTATGCCATCTCTTTCCCAATCGAGTATTGTTTCCCCGGAAACGAAAGGGCTGTCTGCTAGTAGTGGATTCTCTCTTTTCCGATGCACTATTTCGTGTTTACTGTGTCCCACAACCCATCACATTGACGAATTAACGCAGAAATTGCGTCGCTATGACATACTATAGGTACTATGCCATCTCTTTACCAATCGTGTATTGTTTCCCCGGCAACGAAAGGGCTGTCTGCTAGTAGTGGATTCTCTCTTTTCCGATGCACTATTTCGGGTTTACTGTGTCCCACGCACCCTCACATTGACGAATTAACGCAGAAATTGCGTTCGCTATGACATACTATAGGTACTATGCCATCTCTTTCCCAATCGAGTATTGTTTCCCCGGAAACGAAAGGGCTGTCTGCTAGTAGTGGATTCTCTCTTTTCCGATGCACCATTTCGGGTTTACTGTGTCCCACGCACCCTCACATTGACGAATTAACGCAGAAATTGCGTCGCTATGACATACTATAGGTACTATGCCATCTCTTTCCCAATCGAGTATTGTTTCCCCGGAAACGAAAGGGCTGTCTGCTAGTAGTGGATTCTCTCCTTTCCGATGCACTATTTCGTGTTTACTGTGTCCCACGCACCCTCACATTGACGAATTAACGCAGAAATTGCGTCGCTATGACATACTATAGGTACTATGCCATCTCTTTCCCAATCGTGTATTGTTTCACCAGCAACGAAAGGGCTGTCTGCTAGTAGTGGATTCTCTCTTTTCCGATGCACTATTTCATGTTTACTGTGTCCCACGCACCATCACATTGACGAATTAACGCAGAAATTGCGTCGCTATGACATACTATAGGTACTATGCCATCTCTTACCCAATCGTGTATTGTTTCCCCGGCAACGAAAGGGCTGTCTGCTAGTAGTGGATTCTCTCTTTTCCGATGCACTATTTCGGGTTTACTGTGTCCCACGCACCCTCACATTGACGAATTAACGCAGAAATTGCGTCGCTATCACATACTATAGGTACTATGCCATCTCTTTCCCAATCGAGTATTGTTTCCCCGGAAACGAAAGGGCTGTCTGCTAGTAGTGGATTCTCTCTTTTCCGATGCACTATTTCGGGTTTACTGTGTCCCACGCACCCTCACATTGACTAATTAACGCAGAAATCGCGTCGCTATGACGTACTATAGGTACTATGCCATCTGTTTCCCAATCGTGTATTGTTTCCCCGGCAACGAAAGGGCTGTCTGCTAGTAGTGGATTCTCTCTTTTCCGATGCACTATTTCGTGTTTACTGTGTCCCACGCACCATCACATTGACGAATTAACGCAGAAATTGCGTCGCTATGACATACTATAGGAACTATGCCATCTCTTTCCCAATCGTGTATTGTTTCACCAGCAACGAAAGGGCTGTCTGCTAGGAGTGGATTCTCTCTTTTCCGATGCACTATTTCGTGTTTACTGTGTCCCACGCACCCTCACATTGACGAATTAACGCAGAAATTGCGACGCTATGACATACTATAGGTACTATGCCATCTCTTTCCCAATCGTGTATTGTTTCCCCGGCAACGAAAGGGCTGTCTGCTAGTAGTGGATTCTCTCTTTTCCGATGCACTATTTCGTGTTTACTGTGTCCCACACACCCTCACATTGACGAATTAACGCAGAAATTGCGTCGCTATGACATACTACAGGAACTATGCCATCTCTTTCCCAATCGAGTATTGTTTCCACGGAAACGAAAGGGCTGTCTGCTAGTAGTGGATTCTCTCTTTTCCGATGCACTATTTCGTGTTTACTGTGTCCCACGCACCATCACATTGACGAATTAACGCAGAAATTGCGTCGCTATGACATACTATAGGAACTATGCCATCTCTTTCCCAATCGAGTATTGTTTCCCCGGAAACGAAACGGCTGTCTGCTAGTAGTGGATTCTCTCTTTTCCGATGCACTATTTCGTGTTTACTGTGTCCCACGCACCCTCACATTGACGAATTAACGCAGAAATTGCGTCGCTATGACATACTATAAGTACTATGCCATCTCTTTCCCAATCGTGTATTGTTTTCCCCGGCAACGAAAGGGCTGTCTGCTAGTAGTGGATTCTCTTTTTTCCGATGCACTATTTCGGGTTTACTGTGTCCCACGCACCCTCACATTGACGAATTAACGCAGAAATTGCGTCGCTATGACATACTATAGGTACTATGCCATCTCTTTCCCAATCGTGTATTGTTTCCCCGGCAACGAAAGGGCTGTCTGCTAGTAGTGGATTCTCTCTTTTCCGATGCACTATTTCGTGTTTACTGTGTCCACGCACCGTCACATTGACGAATTAACGCAGAAATTGCGTCGCTATGACATACTATAGGAACTATGCCATCTCTTTCCCAATCGAGTATTGTTTCCCCGGAAACGAAAGGGCTGTCTGCTAGTAGTGGATTCTCTCTTTTCCGATGCACTATTTCGTGTTTACTGTGTCCCACGCACCCTCACATTGACGAATTAACGCAGAAATTGCGTCGCTATGACATACTATAGGTACTTATGCCATCTCTTTCCCAATCGTGTATTGTTTCCCTGGCAACGAAAGGGCTGTCTGCTAGTAGTGGATTCTCTCTTTTCCGATGCACTATTTCCGGTTTACTGTGTCCCACGCACCCTCACATTGGACGAATTAACGCAGAAATTGCGTCGCTATGACATACTATAGGTACTATGCCATCTCTTTCCCAATCGTGTATTGTTTCCCCGGCAACGAAAGGGCTGTCTGCTAGTAGTGGATTCTCTCTTTTCCGATGCACTATTTCGTGTTTACTGTGTCCCACGCACCCTCACATTGACGAATTAACGCAGAAATTGCGTCGCTATGACATACTATAGGTACTATGCCATCTCTTTCCCAATCGTGTATTGTTTCCCCGGCAACGAAAGGGCTGTCTGCTAGTAGTGGATTCTCTTTTTTCCGATGCACTATTTCGGGTTTACTGTGTCCCACGCACCCTCACATTGACGAATTAACGCAGAAATTGCGTCGCTATGACATACTATAGGTACTATGCCATCTCTTTCCCAATCGTGTATTGTTTCCCCGGCAACGAAAGGGCTGTCTGCTAGTAGTGGATTCTCTCTTTTCCGATGCACTATTTCGTGTTTACTGTGTCCCACGCACCATCAAATTGACGAATTAACGCAGAAATTGCGTCGCTATGACATACTATAGGAACTATGCCATCTCTTTCCCTATCGAGTATTGTTTCCCCGGAAACGAAAGGGCTGTCTGCTAGTAGTGGATTCTCTCTTTTCCGATGCACTATTTCGTGTTTACTGTGTCCCACGCACCCTCACATTGACGAATTAACGCAGAAATTGCGTCGCTATGACATACTATAGGTACTATGCCATCTCTTTCCCAATCATGTATTGTTTCCCTGGCAACGAAAGGGCTGTCTGCTAGTAGTGGATTCTCTCTTTTTCCGATGCACTATTTCCGGTTTACTGTGTCCCACGCACCATCACATTGACGAATTAACGCAGAAATTGCGTCGCTATGACATACTATAGGTACCATGCCATCTCTTTCCCAATCGTGTATTGTTTCCCCGGCAACGAAAGGGCTGTCTGCTAGTAGTGGATTCTCTCTTTTCCGATGCACTATTTCGTGTTTACTGTGTCCCACGCACCCTCACATTGACGAATTAACGCAGAAATTGCGTCGCTATGACATACTATAGGTACTATGCCATCTCTTTCCCAATCGTGTATTGTTTCCCCGGCAACGAAAGGGCTGTCTGCTAGTAGTGGATTCTCTTTTTTCCGATGCACTATTTCGGGTTTACTGTGTCCCACGCACCCTCACATTGACGAATTAACGCAGAAATTGCGTCGCTATGACATACTATAGGTACTATGCCATCTCTTTCCCAATCGTGTATTGTTTCCCCGGCAACGAAAGGGCTGTCTGCTAGTAGTGGATTCTCTCTTTTCCGATGCACTATTTCGTGTTTACTGTGTCCCACGCACCATCAAATTGACGAATTAACGCAGAAATTGCGTCGCTATGACATACTATAGGAACTATGCCATCTCTTTCCCAATCGTGTATTGTTTCCCCGGCAACGAAAGGGCTGTCTGCTAGTAGTGGATTCTCTCTTTTCCGATGCACTATTTCGAGTTTATTGTGTCCCACGCACCCTCACATTGACGAATTAACGCAGAAATTGCGTCGCTATGACATACTATAGGTACTATGCCATCTCTTTCCCAATCGTGTATTGTTTCCCCGGCAATGAAAGGGCTGTCTGCTAGTAGTGGATTCTCTTTTTTCCGATGCACTATTTCGGGTTTACTGTGTCCCACGCACCCTCACATTGACGAATTAACGCAGAAATTGCGTCGCTATGACATACTATAGGTACTATGCCATCTCTTTCCCAATCGTGTATTGTTTCCCCGGCAACGAAAGGGCTGTCTGCTAGTAGTGGATTCTCTTTTTTCCGATGCACTATTTTCGGGTTTACTGTGTCCCACGCACCCTCACATTGACGAATTAACGCAGAAATTGCTTCGCTATGACATACTATAGGTACTATGCCATCTCTTTCCCAATCGTGTATTGTTTCCATCTGTCTCGCGTGTGTTCTGCTAGGAGTGGATTATCTCTTTTCCGATGCACTATTTCGAGTTTACTGTGTCCCACGCACCCTCACATTGACGAATTAACGCAGAAATTGCGTCGCTATGACATACTATAGGTACTATGCCATCTCTTTCCCAATCGTGTATTGTTTCCCCGGCAACGAAAGTGCTGTCTGCTTGTAGTGGATTCTCTTTTTTCCGATGCACTATTTCGGGTTTACTGTGTCCCACGCACCCTCACATTGACGAATTAACGCAGAAATTGCGTCGCTATGACATACTATAGGTACTATGACATCTCTTTCCCAATCGTGTATTGTTTCCCCGGCAACGAAAGGGCTGTCTGCTAGGAGTGGATTATCTCTTTTCCGATGCACTATTTCGAGTTTACTGTGTCCCACGCACCCTCACATTGACGAATTAACACAGAAATTGCGTCGCTATGACATACTATAGGTACTATGCCATCTCTTTCCCAATCGTGTATTGTTTCCCCGGCAACGAAAGGGCTGTCTGCTAGTAGTGGATTCTCTTTTTTCCGATGCACTATTTCGGGTTTACTGTGTCCCACGCACCCTCACATTGACGAATTAACGCAGAAATTGCGTCGCTATGACATACTATAGGTACTATGCCATCTCTTTCCCAATCGTGTATTGTTTCCCCGGCAACGAAAGGGCTGTCTGCTAGTAGTGGATTCTCTATTTTCCGATGCACTATTTCGGGTTTACTGTATCCCACGCACCCTCACATTGACGAATTAACGCAGAAATTGCGTCGCTATGACATACTATAGGTACTATGCCATCTCTTTCCCAATCGTGTATTGTTTCCCCGGCAACGAAAGGGCTGTCTGCTAGTAGTGGATTACCTCTTTTCCGATGCACTACTTCGGGTTTACTGTGTCCCACGCACCCTCACATTGACGAATTAACGCAGAAATTGCGTCGCTATGACATACTATAGGTACTATGCCATCTCTTTCCCAATCGTGTATTGTTTCCCCGGCAACGAAAGGGCTGTCTGCTAGTAGTGGATTCTCTTTTTTCCGATGCACTATTTCGGGTTTACTGTGTCCCACGCACCCTCACATTGACGAATTAACGCAGAAATTGCGTCGCTATGACATACTATAGGTACTATGCCATCTCTTTCCCAATCGTGTATTGTTTCCCCGGCAACGAAAGGGCTGTCTGCTAGGAGTGGATTATCTCTTTTCCGATGCACTATTTCATGATAACTGTGTCCCACGCACCCTCACATTGACGAATTAACGCAGAAATTGCGTCGCTATGACATACTATAGGTACTATGCCATCTCTTTCCCAATCGTGTATTGTTTCCCCGGCAACGAAAGGGCTGTCTGCTAGTAGTGGATTCTCTCTTTTCCGATGCACTATTTCGAGTTTACTGTGTCCCACGCACCCTCACATTGACGAATTAACGCAGAAATTGCGTCGCTATGACATACTATAGGTACTATGCCATCTCTTTCCCAATCGTGTATTGTTTCCCCGGCAACGAAAGGGCTGTCTGCTAGTAGTGGATTCTCTTTTTTCCGATGCACTATTTCGGGTTTACTGTGTCCCACGCACCCTCACATTGACGAATTAACGCAGAAATTGCGTCGCTATGACATACTATAGGTACTATGCCATCTCTTTCCCAATCGTGTATTGTTTCCCCGGCAACGAAAGGGCTGTCTGCTAGTAGTGGATTCTCTCTTTTCCGATGCACTATTTCGAGTTTACTGTGTCCCACGCACCCTCACATTGACGAATTAACGCAGAAATTGCGTCGCTATGACATACTATAGGTACTATGCCATCTCTTTCCCAATCGTGTATTGTTTCCCCGGCAACGAAAGGGCTGTCTGCTAGGAGTGGATTCTCTTTTTTCCGATGCACTATTTCGGGTTTACTGTGTCCCACGCACCCTCACATTGACCAATTAACGCAGAAATTGCGTCGCTATGACATACTATAGGTACTATGCCATCTGTTTCCCAATCGTGTATTGTTTCCCCGGCAACGAAAGGGCTGTCTGCTAGTAGTGGATTCTCTTTTTTCCGATGCACTATTTCGGGTTTACTGTGTCCCACGCACCATCACATTGACGAATTAACGCAGAAATTGCGTCGCTATGACATACTATAGGAACTATGCCATCTCTTTCCCAATCGTGTATTGTTTCACCAGCAACGAAAGGGCTGTCTGCTAGGAGTGGATTCTCTCTTTTCCGATGCACTATTTCGTGTTTACTGTGTCCCACGCACCCTCACATTGACGAATTAACGCAGAAATTGCGACGCTATGACATACTATAGGTACTATGCCATCTCTTTCCCAATCGTGTATTGTTTCCCCGGCAACGAAAGGGCTGTCTGCTAGTAGTGGATTCTCTCTTTTCCGATGCACTATTTCGTGTTTACTGTGTCCCACACACCCTCACATTGACGAATTAACGCAGAAATTGCGTCGCTATGACATACTACAGGAACTATGCCATCTCTTTCCCAATCGAGTATTGTTTCCACGGAAACGAAAGGGCTGTCTGCTAGTAGTGGATTCTCTCTTTTCCGATGCACTATTTCGTGTTTACTGTGTCCCACGCACCATCACATTGACGAATTAACGCAGAAATTGCGTCGCTATGACATACTATAGGAACTATGCCATCTCTTTCCCAATCGAGTATTGTTTCCCCGGAAACGAAACGGCTGTCTGCTAGTAGTGGATTCTCTCTTTTCCGATGCACTATTTCGTGTTTACTGTGTCCCACGCACCCTCACATTGACGAATTAACGCAGAAATTGCGTCGCTATGACATACTATAAGTACTATGCCATCTCTTTCCCAATCGTGTATTGTTTCCCCGGCAACGAAAGGGCTGTCTGCTAGTAGTGGATTCTCTCTTTTCCGATGCACTATTTCGTGTTTACTGTGTCCCACGCACCGTCACATTGACGAATTAACGCAGAAATTGCGTCGCTATGACATACTATAGGAACTATGCCATCTCTTTCCCAATCGAGTATTGTTTCCCCGGAAACGAAAGGGCTGTCTGCTAGTAGTGGATTCTCTCTTTTCCGATGCACTATTTCGTGTTTACTGTGTCCCACGCACCCTCACATTGACGAATTAACGCAGAAATTGCGTCGCTATGACATACTATAGGTACTATGCCATCTCTTTCCCAATCGTGTATTGTTTCCCTGGCAACGAAAGGGCTGTCTGCTAGTAGTGGATTCTCTCTTTTCCGATGCACTATTTCCGGTTTACTGTGTCCCACGCACCCTCACATTGACGAATTAACGCAGAAATTGCGTCGCTATGACATACTATAGGTACTATGCCATCTCTTTCCCAATCGTGTATTGTTTCCCCGGCAACGAAAGGGCTGTCTGCTAGTAGTGGATTCTCTCTTTTCCGATGCACTATTTCGTGTTTACTGTGTCCCACGCACCCTCACATTGACGAATTAACGCAGAAATTGCGTCGCTATGACATACTATAGGTACTATGCCATCTCTTTCCCAATCGTGTATTGTTTCCCCGGCAACGAAAGGGCTGTCTGCTAGTAGTGGATTCTCTTTTTTCCGATGCACTATTTCGGGTTTACTGTGTCCCACGCACCCTCACATTGACGAATTAACGCAGAAATTGCGTCGCTATGACATACTATAGGTACTATGCCATCTCTTTCCCAATCGTGTATTGTTTCCCCGGCAACGAAAGGGCTGTCTGCTAGTAGTGGATTCTCTCTTTTCCGATGCACTATTTCGTGTTTACTGTGTCCCACGCACCATCAAATTGACGAATTAAAGCAGAAATTGCGTCGCTATGACATACTATAGGAACTATGCCATCTCTTTCCCAATCGAGTATTGTTTCCCCGGAAACGAAAGGGCTGTCTGCTAGTAGTGGATTCTCTCTTTTCCGATGCACTATTTCGTGTTTACTGTGTCCCACGCACCCTCACATTGACGAATTAACGCAGAAATTGCGTCGCTATGACATACTATAGGTACTATGCCATCTCTTTCCCAATCGAGTATTGTTTCCCTGGCAACGAAAGGGCTGTCTGCTAGTAGTGGATTCTCTCTTTTCCGATGCACTATTTCCGGTTTACTGTGTCCCACGCACCCTCACATTGACGAATTAACGCAGAAATTGCGTCGCTATGACATACTATAGGTACTATGCCATCTCTTTCCCAATCGTGTATTGTTTCCCCGGCAACGAAAGGGCTGTCTGCTAGTAGTGGATTCTCTCTTTTCCGATGCACTATTTCGTGTTTACTGTGTCCCACGCACCCTCACATTGACGAATTAACGCAGAAATTGCGTCGCTATGACATACTATAGGTACTATGCCATCTCTTTCCCAATCGTGTATTGTTTCCCCGGCAACGAAAGGGCTGTCTGCTAGTAGTGGATTCTCTTTTTTCCGATGCACTATTTCGGGTTTACTGTGTCCCACGCACCCTCACATTGACGAATTAACGCAGAAATTGCGTCGCTATGACATACTATAGGTACTATGCCATCTCTTTCCCAATCGTGTATTGTTTCCCCGGCAACGAAAGGGCTGTCTGCTAGTAGTGGATTCTCTCTTTTCCGATGCACTATTTCGTGTTTACTGTGTCCCACGCACCATCAAATTGACGAATTAACGCAGAAATTGCGTCGCTATGACATACTATAGGAACTATGCCATCTCTTTCCCATTCGTGTATTGTTTCCCCGGCAACGAAAGGGCTGTCTGCTAGTAGTGGATTCTCTCTTTTCCGATGCACTATTTCGAGTTTATTGTGTCCCACGCACCCTCACATTGACGAATTAACGCAGAAATTGCGTCGCTATGACATACTATAGGTACTATGCCATCTCTTTCCCAATCGTGTATTGTTTCCCCGGCAATGAAAGGGCTGTCTGCTAGTAGTGGATTCTCTTTTTTCCGATGCACTATTTCGTGTTTACTGTGTCCCACGCACCCTCACATTGACGAATTAACGCAGAAATTGCGTCGCTATGACATACTATAGGTACTATGCCATCTCTTTCCCAATCGTGTATTGTTTCCCCGGCAACGAAAGGGCTGTCTGCTAGTAGTGGATTCTCTTTTTTCCGATGCACTATTTCGGGTTTACTGTGTCCCACGCACCCTCACATTGACGAATTAACGCAGAAATTGCTTCGCTATGACATACTATAGGTACTATGCCATCTCTTTCCCAATCGTGTATTGTTTCCCCGGCAACGAAAGGGCTGTCTGCTAGGAGTGGATTATCTCTTTTCCGATGCACTATTTCGAGTTTACTGTGTCCCACGCACCCTCACATTGACGAATTAACGCAGAAATTGCGTCGCTATGACATACTATAGGTACTATGCCATCTCTTTCCCAATCGTGTATTGTTTCCCCGGCAACGAAAGGGCTGTCTGCTAGTAGTGGATTCTCTTTTTTCCGATGCACTATTTCGGGTTTACTGTGTCCCACGCACCCTCACATTGACGAATTAACGCAGAAATTGCGTCGCTATGACATACTATAGGTACTATGCCATCTCTTTCCCAATCGTGTATTGTTTCCCCGGCAATGAAAGGGCTGTCTGCTAGGAGTGGATTATCTCTTTTCCGATGCACTATTTCGAGTTTACTGTGTCCCACGCACCCTCACATTGACGAATTAACACAGAAATTGCGTCGCTATGACATACTATAGGTACTATGCCATCTCTTTCCCAATCGTGTATTGTTTCCCCGGCAACGAAAGGGCTGTCTGCTAGTAGTGGATTCTCTTTTTTCCGATGCACTATTTCGGGTTTACTGTGTCCCACGCACCCTCACATTGACGAATTAACGCAGAAATTGCGTCGCTATGACATACTATAGGTACTATGCCATCTCTTTCCCAATCGTGTATTGTTTCCCCGGCAACGAAAGGGCTGTCTGCTAGTAGTGGATTCTCTTTTTTCCGATGCACTATTTCGGGTTTACTGTGTCCCACGCACCCTCACATTGACGAATTAACGCAGAAATTGCGTCGCTATGACATACTATAGGTACTATGCCATCTCTTTCCCAATCGTGTATTGTTTCCCCGGCAACGAAAGGGCTGTCTGCTAGTAGTGGATTACCTCTTTTCCGATGCACTACTTCGGGTTTACTGTGTCCCACGCACCCTCACATTGACGAATTAACGCAGAAATTGCGTCGCTATGACATACTATAGGTACTATGCCATCTCTTTCCCAATCGTGTATTGTTTCCCCGGCAACGAAAGGGCTGTCTGCTAGTAGTGGATTCTCTTTTTTCCGATGCACTATTTCGGGTTTACTGTGTCCCACGCACCCTCACATTGACGAATTAACGCAGAAATTGCGTCGCTATGACATACTATAGGTACTATGCCATCTCTTTCCCAATCGTGTATTGTTTCCCCGGCAACGAAAGGGCTGTCTGCTAGGAGTGGATTATCTCTTTTCCAATGCACTATTTCGAGTTTACTGTGTCCCACGCACCCTCACATTGACGAATTAACGCAGAAATTGCGTCGCTATGACATACTATAGGTACTATGCCATCTCTTTCCCAATCGTGTATTGTTTCCCCGGCAACGAAAGGGCTGTCTGCTAGTAGTGGATTCTCTTTTTTCCGATGCACTATTTCGGGTTTACTGTGTCCCACGCACCCTCACATTGACGAATTAACGCAGAAATTGCGTCGCTAAGACATACTATAGGTACTATGCCATCTCTTTCCCAATCGTGTATTGTTTCCCCGGCAACGAAAGGGCTGTCTGCTAGGAGTGGATTATCTCTTTTCCGATGCACTATTTCATGATTACTGTGTCCCACGCACCCTCACATTGACGAATTAACGCAGAAATTGCGTCGCTATGACATACTATAGGTACTATGCCATCTCTTTCGCAATCGTGTATTGTTTCCCCGGCAACGAAAGGGCTGTCTGCTAGTAGTGGATTCTCTCTTTTCCGATGCACTATTTCGAGTTTACTGTGTCCCACGCACCCTCACATTGACGAATTAACGCAGAAATTGCGTCGCTATGACATACTATAGGTACTATGCCATCTCTTTCCCAATCGTGTATTGTTTCCCCGGCAACGAAAGGGCTGTCTGCTAGTAGTGGATTCTCTTTTTTCCGATGCACTATTTCGGGTTTACTGTGTCCCACGCACCCTCACATTGACGAATTAACGCAGAAATTGCGTCGCTATGACATACTATAGGTACTATGCCATCTCTTTCCCAATCGTGTATTGTTTCCCCGGCAACAAAAGGGCTGTCTGCTAGTAGTGGATTCTCTCTTTTCCGATGCACTATTTCGAGTTTACTGTGTCCCACGCACCCTCACATTGACGAATTAACGCAGAAATTGCGTCGCTATGACATACTATAGGTACTATGCCATCTCTTTCCCAATCGTGTATTGTTTCCCCGGCAACGAAAGGGCTGTCTGCTAGGAGTGGATTCTCTTTTTTCCGATGCACTATTTCGGGTTTACTGTGTCCCACGCACCCTCACATTGACGAATTAACGCAGAAATTGCGTCGCTATGACATACTATAGGTACTATGCCATCTCTTTCCCAATCGTGTATTGTTTCCCCGGCAACGAAAGGGCTGTCTGCTAGTAGTGGATTCTCTTTTTTCCGATGCACTATTTCGGGTTTACTGTGTCCCACGCACCCTCACATTGACGAATTAACGCAGAAATTGCGTCGCTATGACATACTATAGGTACTATGCCATCTCTTTCCCAATCGTGTATTGTTTCCCCGGCAACGAAAGGGCTGTCTGCTAGTAGTGGATTCTCTCTTTGCCGATGCACTATTTCGAGTTTACTGTGTCCCACGCACCCTCACATTGACGAATTAACGCAGAAATTGCGTCGCTATGACATACTATAGGAACTATGCCATCTCTTTCCCAATCGAGTATTGTTTCCACGGAAACGAAAGGGCTGTCTGCTAGTAGTGGATTCTCTCTTTTCCAATGCACTATTTCGTGTTTGCTGTGTCCCACGCACCATCGCATTGACGAATTAATGCAGAAATTGCGTCGCTATGACATACTATAGGAACTATGCCATCTCTTTCCCAATCGTGTATTGTTTCCCCGGCAACGAAAGGGCTGTCTGCTAGTAGTGGATTCTCTCTTTTCCGATGCACTATTTCGAGTTTACTGTGTCCCACGCACCCTCACATTGACGAATTAACGCAGAAATTGCGTCGCTATGACATACTATAGGTACTATGCCATCTCTTTCCCAATCGTGTATTGTTTCCCCGGCAACGAAAGGTCTGTCTGCTAGTAGTGGATTCTCTCTTTTCTGATGCACTATTTCCGGTTTACTGTGTCCCACAACCCATCTCATTGACGAATTAACGCAGAAATTGCGTCGCTATGACATACTATAGGTACTATGCCCTCTCTTTCCCAATCGAGTATTTTTTCCCCGGAAACGAAAGGGCTGTCTGCTAGTAGTGGATTCTCTTTTTTCCGATGCACTATTTCGGGTTTACTGTGTCCCACGCACCCTCACATTGACGAATTAACGCAGAAATTGCGTCGCTATGACATACTATAGGTACTATGCCATCTCTTTCCCAATCGTGTATTGTTTCCCCGGCAACGAAAGGGCTGTCTGCTAGTAGTGGATTACCTCTTTTCCGATGCACTACTTCGGGTTTACTGTGTCCCACGCACCCTCACATTGACGAATTAACGCAGAAATTGCGTCGCTATGACATACTATAGGTACTATGCCATCTCTTTCCCAATCGTGTATTGTTTCCCCGGCAACGAAAGGGCTGTCTGCTAGTAGTGGATTCTCTTTTTTCCGATGCACTATTTCGGGTTTACTGTGTCCCACGCACCCTCACATTGACGAATTAACGCAGAAATTGCGTCGCTATGACATACTATAGGTACTATGCCATCTCTTTCCCAATCGTGTATTGTTTCCCCGGCAACGAAAGGGCTGTCTGCTAGGAGTGGATTATCTCTTTTCCGATGCACTATTTCGAGTTTACTGTGTCCCACGCACCCTCACATTGACGAATTAACGCAGAAATTGCGTCGCAATGACATACTATAGGTACTATGCCATCTCTTTCCCAATCGTGTATTGTTTCCCCGGCAACGAAAGGGCTGTCTGCTAGTAGTGGATTCTCTTTTTTCCGATGCACTATTTCGGGTTTACTGTGTCCCACGCACCCTCACATTGACGAATTAACGCAGAAATTGCGTCGCTAAGACATACTATAGGTACTATGCCATCTCTTTCCCAATCGTGTATTGTTTCCCCGGCAACGAAAGGGCTGTCTGCTAGGAGTGGATTATCTCTTTTCCGATGCACTATTTCATGATTACTGTGTCCCACGCACCCTCACATTGACGAATTAACGCAGAAATTGCGTCGCTATGACATACTATAGGTACTATGCCATCTCTTTCCCAATCGTGTATTGTTTCCCCGGCAACGAAAGGGCTGTCTGCTAGTAGTGGATTCTCTCTTTTCCGATGCACTATTTCGAGTTTACTGTGTCCCACGCACCCTCACATTGACGAATTAACGCAGAAATTGCGTCGCTATGACATACTATAGGTACTATGCCATCTCTTTCCCAATCGTGTATTGTTTCCCCGGCAACGAAAGGTCTGTCTGCTAGTAGTGGATTCTCTTTTTTCCGATGCACTATTTCGGGTTTACTGTGTCCCACGCACCCTCACATTGACGAATTAACGCAGAAATTGCGTCGCTATGACATACTATAGGTACTATGCCATCTCTTTCCCAATCGTGTATTGTTTCCCCGGCAACGAAAGGGCTGTCTGCTAGTAGTGGATTCTCTCTTTGCCGATGCACTATTTCGAGTTTACTGTGTCCCACGCACCCTCACATTGACGAATTAACGCAGAAATTGCGTCGCTATGACATACTATAGGAACTATGCCATCTCTTTCCCAATCGAGTATTGTTTCCACGGAAACGAAAGGGCTGTCTGCTAGTAGTGGATTCTCTCTTTTCCAATGCACTATTTCGTGTTTACTGTGTCCCACGCACCATCGCATTGACGAATTAATGCAGAAATTGCGTCGCTATGACATACTATAGGAACTATGCCATCTCTTTCCCAATCGTGTATTGTTTCCCCGGCAACGAAAGGGCTGTCTGCTAGTAGTGGATTCTCTCTTTTCCGATGCACTATTTCGAGTTTACTGTGTCCCACGCACCCTCACATTGACGAATTAACGCAGAAATTGCGTCGCTATGACATACTATAGGTACTATGCCATCTCTTTCCCAATCGTGTATTGTTTCCCCGGCAACGAAATGTCTGTCTGCTAGTAGTGGATTCTCTCTTTTCTGATGCACTATTTCCGGTTTACTGTGTCCCACAACCCATCACATTGACGAATTAACGCAGAAATTGCGTCGCTATGACATACTATAGGTACTATGCCCTCTCTTTCCCAATCGAGTATTTTTTCCCCGGAAACGAAAGGGCTGTCTGCTAGTAGTGGATTCTCTCTTTTCCGATGCACTATTTCGAGTTTACTGTGTCCCACGAACCCTCACATTGACGAATTAACGCAGAAATTGCGTCGCTATGACACACTATAGGTAATATGCCATCTCTTTCCCAATCGTGTATTGTTTCCCCGGCAACGAAAGGGCTGTCTGCTAGTAGTGGATTCTCTATTTTCCGATGCACTATTTCGGGTTTACTGTGTCCCACGCACCCTCACATTGACGAATTAACGCAGAAATTGGGTCACTATGACATACTATAGGTACTATGCCATCTCTTTCCCAATCGTGTATTGTTTCCCCGGCAACGAAAGGGCTGTCTGCTAGTAGTGGATTCTCTCTTTTCCGATGCACTATTTCGAGTTTACTGTGTCCCACGCACCCTCAAATTGACGAATTAACGCAGAAATTGCGTCGCTATGACATACTATAGGTACTATGCCATCTCTTTCCCAATCGTGTATTGTTTCCCCGGCAACGAAAGGTCTGTCTGCTAGTAGTGGATTCTCTCTTTTCCGATGCACTATTTCGGGTTTACTGTGTCCCACAACCCATCACATTGACGAATTAACGCAGAAATTGCGTCGCTATGACATACTATAGGTACTATGCCATCTCTTTCCCAATCGAGTATTTTTTCCCCGGAAACGAAAGGGCTGTCTGCTAGTAGTGGATTCTCTCTTTTCCGATGCACTATTTCGAGTTTACTGTGTCCCACGCACCCTCACATTGACGAATTAACGCAGAAATTGCGTCGCTATGACATACTATAGGAACTATGCCATCTCTTTCCCAATCGAGTATTGTTTCCACGGAAACGAAAGGGCTGTCTGCTAGTAGTGGATTCTCTCTTTTCCGATGCACTATTTCGTGTTTACTGTGTCCCACGCACCATCACATTGACGAATTAACGCAGAAATTGCGTCGCTATGACATACTATAGGAACTATGCCATCTCTTTCCCAATCGTGTATTGTTTCCCCGGCAACGAAAGGGCTGTCTGCTAGTAGTGGATTCTCTCTTTTCCGATGCACTATTTCGAGTTTACTGTGTCCCACGCACCCTCACATTGACGAATTAACGCAGAAATTGCGTCGCTATGACATACTATAGGTACTATGCCATCTCTTTCCCAATCGTGTATTGTTTCCCCGGCAACGAAAGGTCTGTCTGCTAGTAGTGGATTCTCTCTTTTCCGATGCACTATTTCGGGTTTACTGTGTCCCACAACCCATCACATTGACGAATTAACGCAGAAATTGCGTCGCTATGACATACTATAGGTACTATGCCATCTCTTTCCCAATCGAGTATTTTTTCCCCGGAAACGAAAGGGCTGTCTGCTAGTAGTGGATTCTCTCTTTTCCGAAGCACTATTTCGAGTTTACTGTGTCCCACGCACCCTCACATTGACGAATTAACGCAGAAATTGCGTCGCTATAACATACTATAGGTACTATGCCATCTCTTTCCCAATCGAGTATAGTTTCCCCGGCAACGAAAGGGCTGTCTGCTAGTAGTGGATTCTCTCTTTTCCGATGCACTATTTCGTGTTTACTGTGTCCCACAACCCATCACATTGACGACTTAACGCAGAAATTGCGTCGCTATGACATACTATAGGAACTATGCCATCTCTTTCCCAATCGTGTATTGTTTCACCAGCAACGAAAGGGCTGTGTGCAAGGAGTGGAGTCTCTCTTTTCCGATGCACTATTTCGTGTTTACTGTGTCCCACACACCCTCACATTGACGAATTAACGCAGAAATTGCGTCGCTATGACATACTATAGGTACTATGCCATCTCTTTCCCAATCGTGTATTGTTTCCCCGGCAACGAAAGGGCTGTCTGCTAGTAGTGGATTCTCTTTTTTCCGATGCACTATTTCGGGTTTACTGTGTCCCACGCACCCTCACATTGACGAATTAACGCAGAAATTGCGTCGCTATGACATACTATAGGTACTATGCCATCTCTTTCCCAATCGTGTATTGTTTCCCCGGCAACGAAAGGGCTGTCTGCTAGTAGTGGATTCTCTCTTTTCCGATGCACTATTTCGTGTTTACTGTGTCCCACGCACCCTCACATTGACGAATTAACGCAGAAATTGCGTCGTTATGACATACTATAGGAACTATGCCATCTCTTTCCCAATCGAGTATTGTTTCCACGGAAACGAAAGGGCTGTCTGCTAGTAGTGGATTCTCTCTTTTCCGATGCACTATTTCGGGTTTACTGTGTCCCACAACCCATCACATTGACGAATTAACGCAGAAATTGTGTCGCTATAACATACTATAAGTACTATGCCATCTCTTTCCCAATCGAGTATTTTTTCCCCGGAAACGAAAGGGCTGTCTGCTAGTAGTGGATTCTCTCTTTTCCGATGCACTATTTCGGGTTTACTGTGTCCCACAACCCATCACATTGACGAATTAACGCAGAAATTTCGTCGCTATGACATACTATAGGTACTATGCCATCTCTTTCCCAATCGAGTATTTTTTCCCCGGAAACGAAAGGGCTGTCTGCTAGTAGAGGATTCTCTCTTTTCCGATGCACTATTTCGTGTTTACTGTGTCCCACGCACCCTCACATTGACGAATTAACGCAGAAATTGCGTCTCTATGACATACTATAGGTACTATGCCATCTCTTTCCCAATCGTGTATTGTTTCCCCGGCAACGAAAGGTCTGTCTGCTAGTAGTGGATTCTCTCTTTTCCGATGCACTATTTCGGGTTTACTGTGTCCCACAACCCATCACATTGACGAATTAACGCAGAAATTGCGTCGCTATGACATACTATAGGTACTATTCTATCTCATTCCCAATCGAGTATTTTTTCCCCGGAAACGAAAGGGCTGTCTGCTAGTAGTGGATTCTCTCTTTTCCGATGCACTATTTCGAGTTTACTGTGTCCCACGCACCCTCACATTGACGAATTAACGCAGAAATTGCGTCGCTATGACATACTATAGGTACTATGCCATCTCTTTCCCAATCGAGTATTTTTTCCCCGGAAACGAAAGGGCTGTCTGCTAGTAGTGGATTCTCTCTTTTCCGATGCACTATTTCGAGTTTACTGTGTCCCACGCACCCTCACATTGACGAATTAACGCAGAAATTGCGTCGCTATGACATACTATAGGTACTATGCCATCTCTTTCCCAATCGTGTATTGTTTCCCCGGCAACGAAAGGGCTGTCTGCTAGTTGTGGATTCTCTCTTTTCCGATGAACTATTTCGAGTTTACTGTGTCCCACGCACCCTCACATTGACGAATTAACGCAGAAATTGCGTCGCTATGACATACTATAGGTACTATGCCATCTCTTTCCCAATCGAGTATTTTTTCCCCGGAAACGAAAGGGCTGTCTGCTAGTAGTGGATTCTCTCTTTTCCGATGCACTATTTCGAGTTTACTGTGTCCCACGCACCCTCACATTGACGAATTAACGCAGAAATTGCGTCGCTATGACATACTATAGGTACTATGCCATCTCTTTCCCAATCGTGTATTGTTTCCCCGGCAACGAAAGGGCTGTCTGCTAGTAGTGGATTCTCTCTTTTCCGATGCACTATTTCGAGTTTACTGTGTCCCACAACCCATCACATTGACGAATTAACGCAGAAATTGCGTCGCTATGACATACTATAGGTACTATGCCATCTCTTTCCCAATCGAGTATTGTTTCACCGGAAACGAAAGGGCTGTCTGCTAGTAGTGGATTCTCTCTTTTCCGATGCACTAATTCGTGTTTACTGTGTCCCACAACCCATCACATTGACGAATTAACGCAGAAATTGCGTCGCTATGACATACTATAGGTACTATGCCATCTCTTTCCCAATCGAGTATTTTTTCCCCGGAAACGAAAGGGCTGTCTGCTAGTAGTGGATTCTCTCTTTTCCGATGCACTATTTCGTGTTTACTGTGTCCCACGCACCCTCACATTGACGAATTAACGCAGAAATTGCGTCGCTATGACATGCTATAGGTACTATGCCATCTCTTTCCCAATCGTGTATTGTTTCCACGGCAACGAAAGGGCTGTCTGCTAGTAGTGGATTCTCTCTTTTCCGATGCACTATTTCGGGTTTACTGTGTCCCACAACCCATCACATTGACGAATTAACGCAGAAATTGCGTCGCTATGACATACTATAGGTACTATGCCATCTCTTTCCCAATCGAGTATTGTTTCACCGGAAACGAAAGGGCTGTCTGCTAGTAGTGGATTCTCTCTTTTCCGATGCACTATTTCGTGTTTACTGTGTCCCACAACCCATCACATTGACGAATTAACGCAGAAATTGCGTCGCTATGACATACTATATATACTATGCCATCTCTTTCCCAATCGAGTATTTTTTCCCCAGAAACGAAAGGGCTGTCTGCTAGTAGTGGATTCTCTCTTTTCCGATGCACTATTTCGTGTTTACTGTGTCCCACGCACCCTCACATTGACGAATTAACGCAGAAATTGCGTCGCTATGACATACTATAGGTACTATGCCATCTCTTTCCCAATCGTGTATTGTTTCCCCGGCAACGAAAGGGCTGTATGCTAGTAGTGGTTTCTCTCTTTTCCGATGCACTATTTCGGGTTTACTGTGTCCCACAACCCATCACATTGACGAATTAACGCAGAAATTGCGTCGCTATGACATACTATAGGTACTATGCCATCTCTTTCCCAATCGAGTATTGTTTCACCGGAAACGAAAGGGCTGTCTGCTAGTAGTGGATTCTCTCTTTTCCGATGCACTATTTCGTGTTTACTGTGTCCCACAACCCATCACATTGACGAATTAACGCAGAAATTGCGTCGCTATGACATACTATAGGTACTATGCCATCTCTTTCCCAATCGAGTATTTTTTCCCCGGAAACGAAAGGGCTGTCTGCTAGTAGTGGATTCTCTCATTTCCGATGCACTATTTCGTGTTTACTGTGTCCAACGCACCCTCACATTGACGAATTAACGCAGAAATTGCGTCGCTATGACATACTATAGGTACTATGCCGTCTCTTTCCCAATCGTGTATTTTTTCCCCGGCAACGAAAGGGCTGTCTGCTAGTAGTGGATTCTCTCTTTTCCGATGCACTATTTCGGGTTTACTGTGTCCCACAACCCATCACATTGACGAATTAACGCAGAAATTGCGTCGCTATGACATACTATAGGTACTATGCCATCTCTTTCCCAATCGTGTATTGTTTCCCCGGCAACGAAAGGGCTGTCTGCTAGTAGTGGATTCTCTTTTTTCCGATGCACTATTTCGGGTTTACTGTGTCCCACGCACCCTCACATTGACGAATTAACGCAGAAATTGCTTCGCTATGACATACTATAGGTACTATGCCCTCTCTTTCCCAATCGTGTATTGTTTCCCCGGCAACGAAAGGGCTGTCTGCTAGGAGTGGATTATCTCTTTTCCGATGCACTATTTCGAGTTTACTGTGTCCCACGCACCGTCACATTGACGAATTAACGCAGAAATTGCGTCGCTATGACATACTATAGGAACTATGCCATCTCTTTCCCAATCGAGTATTGTTTCCCCGGCAACGAAAGGTCTGTCTGCTAGTAGTGGATTCTCTCTTTTCCGATGCACTATTTCGGGTTTACTGTGTCCCACAACCCATCACATTGACGAATTAACGCAGAAATTGCGTCGCTATGACATACTATTGGTACTATGCCATCTCTTTCCCAATCGAGTATTTTTTCCCCGGAAACGAAAGGGCTGTCTGCTAGTAGTGGATTCTCTCTTTTCCGATGCACTATTTCGAGTTTACTGTGTCCCACGCACCCTCACATTGACGAATTAACGCAGAAATTGCGTCGCTATGACATACTATAGGTACATTGCCATCTCTTTCCCAATCGAGTATTTTTTCCCCGGAAACGAAAGGGCTGTCTGCTAGTAGTGGATTCTCTCTTTTCCGATGCACTATTTCGAGTTTACTGTGTCCCACGCACCCTCACATTGACGAATTAACGCAGAAATTGCGTCGCTATGACATACTATAGGTACTATGCCATCTCTTTCCCAATCGTGTATTGTTTCCCCGGCAACGAAAGGGCTGTCTGCTAGTAGTGGATTCTCTCTTTTCCGATGCACTATTTCGAGTTTACTGTGTCCCACGCACCCTCACATTGACGAATTAACGCAGAAATTGCGTCGCTATGACATACTATAGGTACTATGCCATCTCTTTCCCAATCGAGTATTTTTTCCCCGGAAACGAAAGGGCTGTCTGCTAGTAGTGGATTCTCTCTTTTCCGATGCACTATTTCGAGTTTACTGTGTCCCACGCACCCTCACATTGACGAATTAACGCAGAAATTGCGTCGCTATGACATACTATAGGTACTATGCCATCTCTTTCCCAATCGTGTATTGTTTCCCCGGCAACGAAAGGGCTGTCTGCTAGTAGTGGATTCTCTCTTTTCCGATGCACTATTTCGGGTTTACTGTGTCCCACAACCCATCACATTGACGAATTAACGCAGAAATTGCGTCGCTGTGACATACTATAGGTACTATGCCATCTCTTTCCCAATCGAGTATTGTTTCACCGGAAACGAAAGGGCTGTCTGCTAGTAGTGGATTCTCTCTTTTCCGATGCACTGTTTCGGGTTTACTGTGTCCCACGCACCCTCACATTGACGAATTAACGCAGAAATTGCGTCGCTATGACATACTATAGGTACTATGCCATCTCTTTCCCAATCGAGTATTTTTTCCCCGGAAACGAAAGGGCTGTCTGCTAGTAGTGGATTCTCTCTTTTCCGATGCACTATTTCGAGTTTACTGTGTCCCACGCACCCTCACATTGACGAATTAACGCAGAAATTGCGTCGCTATGACATACTATAGGTACTATGCCATCTCTTTCCCAATCGTGTATTGTTTCCCCGTCAACGAAAGGGCTGTCTGCTAGTAGTGGATTCTCTGTTTTCCGATGCACTATTTCGGGTTTACTGTGTCCCACAACCCATCACATTGACGAATTAACGCAGAAATTGCGTCGCTATGACATACTATAGGTAGTATGCCATCTCTTTCCCAATCGAGTATTTTTTCCCCGGAAACGAAAGGGCTGTCTGCTAGTAGTGGATTCTCTCTTTTCCGATGCACTATTTCGTGTTTACTGTGTCCCACGCACCCTCACATTGACGAATTAACGCAGAAATTGCGTCGCTATGACATACTATAGGTACTATGCCATCTCTTTCCCAATCGTGTATTGTTTCCCCGGCAACGAAAGGGCTGTCTGCTAGTAGTGGATTCTCTCTTTTCCGATGCACTATTTCGGGTTTACTGTGTCCCACAACCCATCACATTGACGAATTAACGCAGAAATTGCGTCGCTATGACATACTATAGGTACTATGCCATCTCTTTCCCAATCGAGTATTGTTTCACCGGAAACGAAAGGGCTGTCTGCTAGTAGTGGATTCTCTCTTTTCCGATGCACTATTTCGTGTTTACTGTGTCCCACAACCCATCACATTGACGAATTAACGCAGAAATTGCGTCGCTATGACATACTATAGGTACTATGCCATCTCTTTCCCAATCGTGTATTGTTTCCCCGGCAACGAAAGGGCTGTCTGCTAGTAGTGGATTCTCTCTTTTCCGATGCACTATTTCGTGTTTACTGTGTCCCACGCACCCTCACATTGACGAATTAACGCAGAAATTGCGTCGCTATGACATACTATAGGTACTATGTCATCTCTTTCCCAAAGGAGTATTGTTTCACCGGAAACGAAAGGGCTGTCTGCTAGTAGTGGATTCTTTCTTTTCCGATGCACTATTTCGGGTTTACTGTGTCCCACAACCCTTCACATTGACGAATTAACGCAGAAATTGCGTCGCTATGACATACTATAGGTACTATGCCATCTCTTTCCCAATCGAGTATTGTTTCCCCGGCAACGAAAGGGCTGTCTGCTAGTAGTGGATTCTCTCTTTTCCGATGCACTATTTCGTGTTTACTGTGTCCCACGCACCCTCACATTGACGAATTAACGCAGAAATTGCGTCGCTATGACATACTATAGGTACTATGCCATCTCTTTCCCAATCGAGTATTGTTTCACCGGAAACGAAAGGGCTGTCTGCTAGTAGTGGATTCTCTCTTTTCCGATGCACTATTTCGCGTTTACTGTGTCCCACAACCCATCACATTGACGAATTAACGAAGAAATTGCGTCGCTATGACATACTATAGGTACTATGCCATCTCTTTCCCAATCGTGTATTGTTTCCCCGGCAACGAAAGGGCTGTCTGCTAGTAGTGGATTCTCTCTTTTCCGATGCACTATTTCGGGTTTACTGTGTCCCACGCACCCTCACATTGACGAATTAACGCAGAAATTGCGTCGCTGTGACATACTATAGGTACTATGCCATCTCTTTCCCAATCGAGTATTGTTTCCCCGGCAACGAAAGGGCTGTCTGCTAGTAGTGGATTCTCTCTTTTCCGATGCACTAGTTCGAGTTTACTGTGTCCCACAACCCATCACGTTGACGAATTAACGCAGAAATTGCGTCGCTATGACATACTATAGGTACTATGCCATCTCTTTCCCAATCGTGTATTGTTTCCCCGGCAACGAAAGGGCTGTCTGCTAGTAGTGGATTCTCTCTTTTCCGATGCACTATTTCGGGTTTACTGTGTCCCACGCACCCTCACATTGACGAATTAACGCAGAAATTGCGTCGATATGACATACTATAGGTACTATGCCATCTCTTTCCCAATCGTGTATTGTTTCCCCGGCAACGAAAGGGCTGTCTGCTAGTAGTGGATTCTCTCTTTTCCGATGCACTATTTCGTGTTTACTGTGTCCCACAACCCATCACATTGACGAATTAACGCAGAAATTGCGTCGCTATGACATACTATAAGTACTATGCCATCTCTTTCCCAATCGAGTATTGTTTCCCCGGCAACGAAAGGGCTGTCTGCTAGTAGTGGATTCTCTCTTTTCCGATGCACTATTTCGTGTTTACTGTGTCCCACAACAAATCACATTGACGAATTAACGCAGAAATTGCGTCGCTATGACATACTATAGGTACTATGCCATCTCTTTCCCAATCGAGTATTGTTTCACCGGAAACGAAAGGGCTGTCTGCTAGGAGTGGATTCTCTCTTTTCCGATGCACTATTTCGGGTTTACTGTGTCCCACGCACCCTCACATTGACGAATTAACGCAGAAATTGCGTCGCTATGACATACTATAGGTACTATGCCATCTCTTTCCCAATCGAGTATTGTTTTACCGGAAACGAAAGGGCTGTCTGCTAGTAGTGGATTCTCCTCTTTTCCGATGCACTATTTCGTGTTTACTGTGTCCCACAACCCATCACATTGACGAATTAACGCAGAAATTGCGTCGCTATGACATACTATAGGTACTATGCCATCTCTTTCCCAATCGAGTATTGTTTCACCGGAAACGAAAGGGCTGTCTGCTAGTAGTGGATTCTCTCTTTTCCGATGCACTATTTCGGGCTTACTGTGTCCCACGCACCCTCACATTGACGAATTAACGAAGAAATTGCGTCGATATGACATACTATAGGTACTATGCCATCTCTTTCCCAATCGTGTATTGTTTCCCCGGCAACGAAAGGGCTGTCTGCTAGTAGTGGATTCTCCCTTTTCCGATGCACTATTTCGTGTTTACTGTGTCCCACAACCCATCACATTGACGAATTAATGCAGAAATTGCGTCGCTATGACATACTATAGGTACTATGCCATCTCTTTCCCAATCGAGTATTGTTTCCCCGGCAACGAAAGGGCTGTCTGCTAGTAGTGGATTCTCTCTTTTCCGATGCACTATTTCGTGTTTACTGTGTCCCACAACCCATCACATTGACGAATTAACGCAGAAATTGCGTCGCTATGACATACTATAGGTACTATGCCATCTCTTTCCCAATCGAGTATTGTTTCACCGGAAACGAAAGGGCTGTCTGCTAGTAGTGGATTCTCTCTTTTCCGATGCACTATTTCGTGTTTACTGTGTCCCACAACCCATCACATTGACGAATTAACGCAGAAATTGCGTCGCTATGACATACTATAGGTACTATGCCATCTCTTTCCCAATCGTGTATTGTTTCCCCGGCAACGAAAGGGCTGTCTGCTAGTAGTGGATTCTCTCTTTTCCGATGCACTATTTCGGGTTTACTGTGTCCCACGCACCCTCACATTGACGAATTAACGCAGAAATTGCGTCGATATGACATACTATAGGTACTATGCCATCTCTTTCCCAATCGTGTATTGTTTCCCCGGCAACGAAAGGGCTGTCTGCTAGTAGTGGATTCTCTCTTTTCCGATGCACTATTTTGTGTTTACTGTGTCCCACAACCCATCACATTGACGAATTAACGCAGAAATTGCGTCGCTATGACATACTATAGGTACTATGCCATCTCTTTCCCAATCGAGTATTGTTTCCCCGGCAACGTAAGGGCTGTCTGCTAGTAGTGGATTCTCTCTTTTCCGATGCACTATTTCGTGTTTACTGTGTCCCACAACCCATCACATTGACGAATTAACGCAGAAATTGCGTCGCTATGACATACTATAGGTACTATGCCATCTCTTTCCCAATCGAGTATTGTTTCACCGGAAACGAAACGGCTGTATGCTAGTAGTGGATTCTCTCGTTTCCGATGCACTATTTCGTGTTTACTGTGTCCCACGCACCCTCACATTGAAGAATTAACGCATAAATTGCGTCGATATGACATACTATAGGTACTATGCCATCTCTTTCCCAATCGTGTATTGTTTCCCCGGCAACGAAAGGGCTGTCTGCTAGTAGTGGATTCTCTCTTTTCCGATGCACTATTTCGTGTTTACTGTGTCCCACAACCCATCACATTGACGAATTAACGCAGAAATTGCGTCGCTATGACATACTATAGGTACTATGCCATCTCTTTCCCAATCGAGTATTGTTTCACAGGAAACGAAAGGGCTGTCTGCTAGTAGTGGATTCTCTCTTTTCCGATGCACTATTTCGTGTTTACTGTGTCCCACAACCCATCACATTGACGAATTAACGCAGAAATTGCGTCGCTATGACATACTATAGGTACTATGCCATCTCTTTCCCATTCGAGTATTGTGTCCCCGGCAACGAAAGGGCTGTCTGCTAGTAGTGGATTCTCTCTTTTCCGATGCACTATTTCGTGTTTACTGTGTCCCACAACCCATCACAATGACGAATTAACGCAGAAATTGCGTCGCTATGACATACTATAGGCACTATGCCATCTCTTTCCCAATCGTGTATTGTTTCCCCGGCAACGAAAGGGCTGTCTGCTAGTAGTGGATTCTCTCTTTTCCGATGCACTATTTCGTGTTTACTGTGTCCCACAACCCATCACATTGACGAATTAACGCAGAAATTGCGTCGCTGTGACATACTATAGGTACTATGCCATCTCTTTCCCAATCGAGTATTGTTTCCCCGGCAACGAAAGGGCTGTCTGCTAGTAGTGGATTCTCTCTTTTCCGATGCACTATTTCGTGTTTACTGTGTCCCACGCACCCTCACATTGACGAATTAACGCAGAAATTGCGTCGCTATGACATACTATAGGTACTATGCCATCTCTTTCCCAATCGTGTATTGTTTCACCGGAAACGAAAGCGCTGTCTGCTAGTAGTGGATTCTCTCTTTTCCGATGCACTATTTCGTGTTTACTGTGTCCCACAACCCATCACATTGACGAATTAACACAGAAATTGCGTCGCTATGACATACTATAGGTACTATGCCATCTCTTTCCCAATCGAGTATTGTTTCACCGGAAACGAAAGGGCTGTCTGCTAGTAGTGGATTCTCTCTTTTCCGATGCACTATTTCGTGTTTACTGTGTCCCACAACCCATCACGTTGACGAATTAACGCAGAAATTGCGTCGCTATGACATACTATAGGTACTATGCCATCTCTTTCCCAATCGTGTATTGTTTCCCCGGCAACGAAAGGGCTGTCTGCTAGTAGTGGATTCTCTCTTTTCCGATGCACTATTTCGAGTTTACTGTGTCCCACGCACCCTCACATTGACGAATTAACGCAGAAATTGTGTCGCTATGACATACTATAGGTACTATGCCATCTCTTTCCCAATCGTGTATTGTTTCACCGGAAACGAAAGGGCTGTCTGCTAGTAGTGGATTCTCTCTTTTCCGATGCACTATTTCGAGTTTACTGTGTCCCACGCACCATCACATTGACGAATTAACGCAGAAATTGCGTCGCTATGACATACTATAGGTACTATGCCATCTCTTTCCCAATCGTGTATTGTTTCCCCGGCAACGAAAGGGCTGTCTGCTAGTAGTGGATTCTCTCTTTTCCGATGCACTATTTCGGGTTTACTGTGTCCCACAACCCATCACATTGACGAATTAACGCAGAAATTGCGTCGCTATGACATACTATAGGTACTATGCCATCTCTTTCCCAATCGAGTATTTTTTCCCCGGAAACGAAAGGGCTGTCTGCTAGTAGTGGATTCTCTCTTTTCCGATGCACTATTTCGAGTTTACTGTGTCCCACGCACCCTCACATTGACGAATTAACGCAGAAATTGCGTCGCTATGACATACTATAGGTACTATGCCATCTCTTTCCCAATCGAGTATTGTTTCACCGGAAACGAAAGGGCTGTCTGCTAGTAGTGGATTCTCTCTTTTCCGATGCACTATTTCGTGTTTACTGTGTCCCACAACCCATCACATTGACGAATTAACGCAGAAATTGCGCTGCTATGACATGCTATAGGTACTATGCCATCTCTTTCCCAATCGTGTATTGTTTCCCCGGCAACGAAAGGCCTGTCTGCTAGTAGTGGATTCTCTCTTTTCCGATGCACTATTTCGGGTTTACTGTGTCCCACGCACCCTCACTTTGACGAATTAACGCAGAAATTGCGTCGCTATGACATACTATAGGTACTATGCCATCTCTTTCCCAATCGAGTATTTTTTCCCCGGAAACGAAAGGGCTGTCTGCTAGTAGTGGATTCTCTCTTTTCCGATGCACTATTTCGAGTTTACTGTGTCCCTCGCACCCTCACATTGACGAATTAACGCAGAAATTGCGTCGCTATGATATTCTATAGGTACTATGCCATCTCTTTCCCAATCGAGTATTGTTCCACCGGAAACGAAAGGGCTGTCTGCTAGTAGTGGATTCTCTCTTTTCCGATGCACTATTTCGAGTTTACTGTGTCCCACGCACCCTCACATTGACGAATTAACGCAGAAATTGCGTCGCTATGACATACTATAGGTACTATGCCATCTCTTTCCCAATCGAGTATTGTTTCACCGGAAACGAAAGGGCTGTCTGCTAGTAGTGGATTCTCTCTTTTCCGACGCACTATTTCGTGTTTACTGTGTCCCACAACCCATCACATTGACGAATTAACGCAGAAATTGCGTCGCTATGACATACTATAGGTACTATGCCATCTCTTTCCCAATCGAGTATTTTTTCCCCGGAAACGAAAGGGCTGTCTGCTAGTAGTGGATTCTCTCTTTTCCGATGCACTATTTCGAGTTGACTGTGTCCCACGCACCCTCACATTGACGAATTAACGCAGAAATTGCGTCGCTATGACATACTATAGGTACTATGCCATCTCTTTCCCAATCGAGTATTGTTTCACCGGAAACGAAAGGGCTGTCTGCTAGTAGTGGATTCTCTCTTTTCCGATGCACTATTTCGTGTTTACTGTGTCCCACAACCAATCACATTGGCGAATTAACGCAGAAATTGCGTCGCTATGACATACTATAGGTACTATGCCATCTCTTTCCCAATCGAGTATTTTTTCCCCGGAAACGAAAGGGCTGTCTGCTAGTAGTGGATTCTCTCTTTTCCGATGCACTATTTCGAGTTTACTGTGTTTCACGCACCCTCACATTGACGAATTAACGCAGAAATTGCGTCGCTATGACATACTATAGGTACTATGCCATCTCTTTCCCAATCGTGTATTGTTTCACCGGAAACGAAAGGGCTGTCTGCTAGTAGTGGATTCTCTCTTTTCCGATGCACTATTTCGAGTTTACTGTGTCCCACGCACCATCACATTGACGAATTAACGCAGAAATTGCGTCGCTATGACATACTATAGGTACTATGCCATCTCTTTCCCAATCGTGTATTGTTTCCCCGGCAACGAAAGGGCTGTCTGCTAGTAGTGGATTCTCTCTTTTCCGATGCACTATTTCGGGTTTACTGTGTCCCACAACCCATCACATTGACGAATTAACGCAGAAATTGCGTCGCTATGACATACTATAGGTACTATGCCATCTCTTTCCCAATCGAGTATTTTTTCCCCGGAAACGAAAGGGCTGTCTGCTAGTAGTGGATTCTCTCTTTTCCGATGCACTATTTCTAGTTTACTGTGTCCCACGCACCCTCACATTGACGAATTAACGCAGAAATTGCGTCGCCATGACATACTATAGGTACTATGCCATCTCTTTCCCAATCGAGTATTGTTTCACCGGAAACGAAAGGGCTGTCTGCTAGTAGTGGATTCTCTCTTTTCCGATGCACTATTTCGGGTTTACTGTGTCCCACGCACCCTCACATTGACGAATTAACGCAGAAATTGCGTCGCTATGACATACTATAGGTACTATGCCATCTCTTTCCCAATCGAGTATTTTTTCCCCGGAAACGAAAGGGCTGTCTGCTAGTAGTGGATTCTCTCTTTCCGATGCAATATTTCGAGTTTACTGTGTCCCACGCACCCTCACATTGACGAATTAACGCAGAAATTGCGTCGCTATGACATACTATAGGTACTATGCCATCTCTTTCCCAATCGAGTATTGTTTCACCGGAAACGAAAGGGCTGTCTGCTAGTAGTGGATTCTCTCTTTTCCGATGCACTATTTCGAGTTTACTGTGTCCCACGCACCCTCACATTGACGAATTAACGCAGAAATTGCGTCGCTATGACATACTATAGGTACTATGCCATCTCTTTCCCAATCGAGTATTGTTTCACCGGAAACGAAAGGGCTGTCTGCTAGTAGTGGATTCTCTCTTTTCCGATGCACTATTTCGTGTTTACTGTGTCCCACAACCCATCACATTGACGAATTAACGCAGAAATTGCGTCGCTATGACATACTATAGGTACTATGCCATCTCTTTCCCAATCGAGTATTTTTTCCCCGGAAACGAAAGGGCTGTCTGCTAGTAGTGGATTCTCTCTTTTCCGATGCACTATTTCGAGTTTACTGTGTCCCACGCACCCTCACATTGACGAATTAACGCAGAAATTGCGTCGCTATGACATACTATAGGTACTATGCCATCTCTTTCCCAATCGAGTATTGTTTCACCGGAAACGAAAGGGCTGTCTGCTAGTAGTGGATTCTCTCTTTTCCGATGCACTATTTCGTGTTTACTGTGTCCCACAACCCATCACATTGACGAATTAACGCAGAAATTGCGCTGCTATGACATGCTATAGGTACTATGCCATCTCTTTCCCAATCGTGTATTGTTTCCCCGGCAACGAAAGGCCTGTCTGCTAGTAGTGGATTCTCTCTTTTCCGATGCACTATTTCGGGTTTACTGTGTCCCACGCACCCTCACTTTGACGGATTAACGCAGAAATTGCGTCGCTATGACATACTATAGGTACTATGCCATCTCTTTCCCAATCGAGTATTTTTTCCCCGGAAACGAAAGGGCTGTCTGCTAGTAGTGGATTCTCTCTTTTCCGATGCACTATTTCGAGTTTACTGTGTCCCTCGCACCCTCACATTGACGAATTAACGCAGAAATTGCGTCGCTATGATATTCTATAGGTACTATGCCATCTCTTTCCCAATCGAGTATTGTTCCACCGGAAACGAAAGGGCTGTCTGCTAGTAGTGGATTCTCTCTTTTCCGATGCACTATTTCGAGTTTACTGTGTCCCACGCACCCTCACATTGACGAATTAACGCAGAAATTGCGTCGCTATGACATACTATAGGTACTATGCCATCTCTTTCCCAATCGAGTATTGTTTCACCGAACACGCGATCTAGTGTTGCTAGTAGTGGATTCTCTCTTTTCCGACGCACTATTTCGTGTTTACTGTGTCCCACAACCCATCACATTGACGAATTAACGCAGAAATTGCGTCGCTATGACATACTATAGGTACTATGCCATCTCTTTCCCAATCGAGTATTTTTTCCCCGGAAACGAAAGGGCTGTCTGCTAGTAGTGGATTCTCTCTTTTCCGATGCACTATTTCGAGTTGACTGTGTCCCACGCACCCTCACATTGACGAATTAACGCAGAAATTGCGTCGCTATGACATACTATAGGTACTATGCCATCTCTTTCCCAATCGAGTATTGTTTCACCGGAAACGAAAGGGCTGTCTGCTAGTAGTGGATTCTCTCTTTTCCGATGCACTATTTCGTGTTTACTGTGTCCCACAACCAATCACATTGGCGAATTAACGCAGAAATTGCGTCGCTATGACATACTATAGGTACTATGCCATCTCTTTCCCAATCGAGTATTTTTTCCCCGGAAACGAAAGGGCTGTCTGCTAGTAGTGGATTCTCTCTTTTCCGATGCACTATTTCGAGTTTACTGTGTTTCACGCACCCTCACATTGACGAATTAACGCAGAAATTGCGTCGCTATGACATACTATAGGTACTATGCCATCTCTTTCCCAATCGAGTATTGTTTCACCGGAAACGAAAGGGCTGTCTGCTAGTAGTGGATTCTCTCTTTTCCGATGCACTATTTCGTGTTTACTGTGTCCCACAACCCATCACATTGACGAATTAACGCAGAAATTGCGTCGCTATGACATACTATAGGTACTATGCCATCTCTTTCCCAATCGAGTATTTTTTCCCCGGAAACGAAAGGGCTGTCTGCTAGTAGTGGATTCTCTCTTTTCCGATGCACTATTTCGAGTTTACTGTGTCCCACGCACCCTCACATTGACGAATTAACGCAGAAATTGCGTCGCTATGACATACTATAGGTACTATGCCATCTCTTTCCCAATCGAGTATTGTTTCACCGGAAACGAAAGGGCTGTCTGCTAGTAGTGGATTCTCTCTTTTCCGATGCACTATTTCGTGTTTACTGTGTCCCACAACCCATCACATTGACGAATTAACGCAGAAATTGCGTCGCTATGACATACTATAGGTACTATGCCATCTCTTTCCCAATGGAGTATTTTTTCCCCGGCAACGAAAGGGCTGTCTGCTAGTAGTGGATTCTCTCTTTTCCGATGCACTATTTCGAGTTTACTGTGTCCCACGCACCCTCACATTGACGAATTAACGCAGAAATTGCGTCGCTATGACATACTATAGGTACTATGCCATCTCTTTCCCAATCGAGTATTGTTTCACCGGAAACGAAAGGGCTGTCTGCTAGTAGTGGATTCTCTCTTTTCCGATGCACTATTTCGTGTTTACTGTGTCCCACAACCCATCACATTGACGAATTAACGCAGAAATTGCGTCGCTATGACATGCTATAGGTACTATACCATCTCTTTCCCAATCGTGTATTGTTTCCCCGGCAACGAAAGGGCTGTCTGCTAGTAGTGGATTCTCTCTTTTCCGATGCACTATTTCGGGTTTACTGTGTCCCACGCACCCTCACATTGACGAATTAACGCAGAAATTGCGTCGCTATGACATACTATAGGTACTATGCCATCTCTTTCCCAATCGAGTATTTTTTCCCCGGAAACGAAAGGGCTGTCTGCTAGTAGTGGATTCTCTCTTTTCCGATGCACTATTTCGAGTTTACTGTGTCCCTCGCACCCTCACATTGACGAATTAACGCAGAAATTGCGTCGCTATGACATACTATAGGTACTATGCCATCTCTTTCCCAATCGAGTATTGTTCCACCGGAAACGAAAGGGCTGTCTGCTAGTAGTGGATTCTCTCTTTTCCGATGCACTATTTCGAGTTTACTGTGTCCCACGCACCCTCACATTGACGAATTAACGCAGAAATTGCGTCGCTATGACATACTATAGGTACTATGCCATCTCTTTCCCAATCGAGTATTGTTTCACCGGAAACGAAAGGGCTGTCTGCTAGTAGTGGATTCTCTCTTTTCCGATGCACTATTTCGTGTTTACTGTGTCCCACAACCCATCACATTGACGAATTAACGCAGAAATTGCGTCGCTATGACATACTATAGGTACTATGCCATCTCTTTCCCAATGGAGTATTTTTTCCCCGGAAACGAAAGGGCTGTCTGCTAGTAGTGGATTCTCTCTTTTCCGATGCACTATTTCGTGTTTACTGTGTCCCACAACCCATCACATTGACGAATTAACGCAGAAATTGCGTCGCTATGACATACTATAGGTACTATGCCATCTCTTTCCCAATCGAGTATTTTTTCCCCGGAAACGAAAGGGCTGTCTGCTAGTAGTGGATTCTCTCTTTTCCGATGCACTATTTCGAGTTTACTGTGTCCCACGCACCCTCACATTGACGAATTAACGCAGAAATTGCGTCGCTATGACATACTATAGGTACTATGCCATCTCTTTCCCAATCGAGTATTGTTTCACCGGAAACGAAAGGGCTGTCTGCTAGTAGTGGATTCTCTCTTTTCCGATGCACTATTTCGTGTTTACTGTGTCCCACAACCCATCACATTGGCGAATTAACGCAGAAATTGCGTCGCTATGACATACTATAGGTACTATGCCATCTCTTTCCCAATCGAGTATTTTTTCCCCGGAAACGAAAGGGCTGTCTGCTAGTAGTGGATTCTCTCTTTTCCGATGCACTATTTCGAGTTTACTGTGTTTCACGCACCCTCACATTGACGAATTAACGCAGAAATTGCGTCGCTATGACATACTATAGGTACTATGCCATCTCTTTCCCAATCGAGTATTGTTTCACCGGAAACGAAAGGGGCTGTCTGCTAGTAGTGGATTCTCTCTTTTCCGATGCACTATTTCGTGTTTACTGTGTCCCACAACCCATCACATTGACGAATTAACGCAGAAATTGCGTCGCTATGACATACTATAGGTACTATGCCATCTCTTTCCCAATCGAGTATTTTTTCCCCGGAAACGAAAGGGCTGTCTGCTAGTAGTGGATTCTCTCTTTTCCGATGCACTATTTCGAGTTTACTGTGTCCCACGCACCCTCACATTGACGAATTAACGCAGAAATTGCGTCGCTATGACATACTATAGGTACTATGCCATCTCTTTCCCAATCGAGTATTGTTTCACCGGAAACGAAAGGGCTGTCTGCTAGTAGTGGATTCTCTCTTTTCCGATGCACTATTTCGGGTTTACTGTGTCCCACGCACCCTCACATTGACGAATTAACGAAGAAATTGCGTCGCTATGACATACTATAGGTACTATGCCATCTCTTTCCCAATCGAGTATTTTTTCCCCGGAAACGAAAGGGCTGTCTGCTAGTAGTGGATTCTCTCTTTTCCGATGCACTATTTCGAGTTTACTGTGTCCCACGCACCCTCACATTGACGAATTAACGCAGAAATTGCGTCGCTATGACATACTATAGGTACTATGCCATCTCTTTCCTAATCGAGTATTGTTTCACCGGAAACGAAAGGGCTGTCTGCTAGTAGTGGATTCTCTCTTTTCCGATGCACTATTTCGTGTTTACTGTGTCCCACAACCCATCACATTGACGAATTAACGCAGAAATTGCGTCGCTATGACATACTATAGGTACTATGCCATCTCTTTCCCAATCGAGTATTTTTTCCCCGGAAACGAAAGGGCTGTCTGCTAGTAGTGGATTCTCTCTTTTCCGATGCACTATTTCGAGTTTACTTTGTCCCACGCACCCTCACATTGACGAATTAACGCAGAAATTGCGTCGCTATGACATACTATAGGTACTATGCCATCTCTTTCCCAATCGAGTATTGTTTCACCGGAAACGAAAGGGCTGTCTGCTAGTAGTGGATTCTCTCTTTTCCGATGCACTATTTCGTGTTTACTGTGTCCCACAACCCATCACATTGACGAATTAACGCAGAAATTGCGTCGCTATGACACACTATAGGTACTATGCCATCTCTTTCCCAATCGAGTATTTTTTCCCCAGAAACGAAAGGGCTGTCTGCTAGTAGTGGATTCTCTCTCTTCCGATGCACTATTTCGTGTTTACTGTGTCCCACAACCCATCACATTGACGAATTAACGCAGAAATTGCGTCGCTATGACACACTATAGGTACTATGCCATCTCTTTCCCAATCGAGTATTTTTTCCCCGGAAACGAAAGGGCTGTCTGCTAGTAGTGGATTCTCTCTTTTCCGATGCACTATTTCGTGTTTACTGTGTCCCACAACCCATCACATTGACGAATTAACGCAGAAATTGCGTCGCTATGACATACTATAGGTACTATGCCATCTCTTTCCCAATCGTGTATTGTTTCCCCGGCAACGAAAGGGCTGTCTGCTAGTAGTGATTCTCTCTTTTCCGATGCACTATTTCGGGTTTACTGTGTCCCACGCACCCTCACATTGACGAATTAACGCAGAAATTGCGTCGCTATGACATACTATAGGTACTATGCCATCTCTTTCCCAATCGAGTATTGTTTCCCCGGAAACGAAAGGGCTGTCTGCTAATAGTGGATTCTCTCTTTTCCGATGCACTTTTTCGAGTTTACTGTGTCCCACGCACCCTCACATTGACTAATTAACGCAGAAATTGCGTCGCTATGACATACTATAGGAACTATGCCATCTCTTTCCCAATCGAGTATTGTTTCCCCGGAAACGAAAGGGCTGTCTGCTAGAAGTAGATTATCTCTTTTCCGATGCACTATTTCGGGTTTACTGTGTCCCACGCTCCATCACATAGACGAATTAACACAGAAATTGCGTCGCTATGAGATACTATTGGAACTACGCTATCTCTTTGCCAATCGTGTATTTTTTCCCCGGCAACGAAAGGGCTCTCTGCTAGGAGTGGATAATCTCTTTTCCGATGCACTATTTCGTGTTTACTGTGTCCCACGCACCATCACATTGACGAATTAACGCAGAAATTGCGTCGCTATGACATACTATAGGTACTATGCCATCTCTTTCCCAATCGTGTATTGTTTCCCCGGCAACGAAAGGGCTGTCTGCTAGTAGTGGATTCTCTCTTTTCCGATGCACTATTTCGTGTTTACTGTGTCCCACGCACCCTCACATTGACGAATTAACGCAGAAATTGCGTCGCTATGACATACTATAGGTACTATGCCATCTCTTTCCCAATCGTGTATTGTTTCCCCGGCAACGAAAGGGCTGTCTGCCAGTAGTGGATTCTCTCTTTTCCGATGCACTATTTCGGGTTTACTGTGTCCCACGCACCCTCACATTGACGAATTAACGCAGAAATTGCGTCGCTATGACATACTATAGGTACTATGCCATCTCTTTCCCAATCGAGTATTGTTTCACCGGAAACGAAAGGGCTGTCTGCTAGTAGTGGATTCTCTCTTTTCCGATGCACTATTTCGTGTTTACTGTGTCCCACAACCCATCACATTGACGAATTAACGCAGAAATTGCGTCGCTATGACATACTATAGGTACTATGCCATCTCTTTCCCAATCGTGTATTGTTTCCCCGGCAACGAAAGGGCTGTCTGCTAGTAGTGGATTCTCTCTTTTCCGATGCACTATTTCGGGTTTACTGTGTCCCACGCGCCCTCACATTGACGAATTAACGCAGAAATTGCGTCGCTATGACATACTATAGGTACTATGCCATCTCTTTCCCAATCGAGTATTGTTTCCCCGGAAACGAAAGGGCTGTCTGCTAGTAGTGGATTCTCTCTTTTCCGATGCACTATTTCGGGTTTACTGTGTCCCACGCACCCTCACATTGACGAATTAACGCAGAAATTGCGTCGCTATGACATACTATAGGTACTATGCCATCTCTTTCCCAATCGTGTATTGTTTCCCCGGCAACGAAAGGGCTGTCTGCTAGTAGTGGATTCTCTCTTTTCCGATGCACTATTTTGGGTTTACTGTGTCCCACGCACCCTCAAATTGACGAATTAACGCAGAAATTGCGTCGCTATGACATACTATAGGTACTATGCCATCTCTTTCCCAATCGAGTATTGTTTCCCCGGAAACGAAAGGGCTGTCTGCTAGGAGTAGATTATCACTTTTCCAATGCACTATTTCGGGTTTACTGTGTCCCACGCTCCATCACATAGACGAATTAACACAGAAATTGCGTCGCTATGAGATAGTATAGGACCTACGCTATCTCTTTGCCAATCGTGTATTTTTTCCCCGGCAACGAAAGGGCTCTCTGCTAGGAATGGATTATCTCTTTTCCGATGCACTATTTCGTGTTTACTGTGTCCCACGCACCATCACATTGACGAATTAACGCAGAAATTGCGTCGCTATGACATACTATAGGTACTATGCCATCTCTTTCCCAATCGTGTATTGTTTCCCCGGCAACGAAAGGGCTGTCTGCTAGTAGTGGATTCTCTCTTTTCCGATGCACTATTTCGGGTTTACTGTGTCCCACGCACCCTCACATTGACGAATTAACGCAGAAATTGCGTCGCTATGACATACTATAGGTACTATGCCATCTCTTTCCCAATCGTGTATTGTTTCCCCGGCAACGAAAGGGCTGTCTGCTAGTAGTGGATTCTCTCTTTTCCGATGCACTATTTCGGATTTACTGTGTCCCACGAACCCTCACATTGACGAATTAACGCAGAAATTGCGTCGCTATGACATACTATAGGTACTATGCCATCTCTTTCCCAATCGAGTATTGTTTCCCCGGAAACGAAAGGGCTGTCTGCTAGTAGTGGATTCTCTCATTTCCGATGCACTATTTCGGGTTTACTGTGTCCCACGCACCCTCACATTGACGAATTAACGCAGAAATTGCGTCGCTATGACATACTATAGGTACTATGCCATCTCTTCCCCAATCGTGTATTGTTTCCCCGGCAACGAAAGGGCTGTCTGCTAGTAGTGGATTCTCTCTTTTCCGATGCACTATTTCGGGTTTACTGTGTCCCACGCACCCTCACATTGACGAATTAACGCAGAAATTGCGTCGCTATGACATACTATAGGTACTATGCCATCTCTTTCCCAATCGTGTATTGTTTCCCCGGCAACGAAAGGGCTGTCTGCTAGTAGTGGATTCTCTCTTTTCCGATGCACTATTTCGGGTTTACTGTGTCCCACGCACCCTCACATTGAGGAATTAACGCAGAAATTGCGTCGCTATGACATACTATAGGTACTATGCCATCTCTTTCCCAATCGAGTATTGTTTCACCGGAAACGAAAGGGCTGTCTGCTAGTAGTGGATTCTCTCTTTTCCGATGCACTATTTCGTGTTTACTGTGTCCCACAACCCATCACATTGACGAATTAACGCAGAAATTGCGTCGCTATGACATACTATAGGTACTATGCCATCTCTTTCCCAATCGTGTATTGTTTCCCCGGCAACGAAAGGGCTGTCTGCTAGTAGTGGATTCTCTCTTTCCCGATGCACTATTTCGGGTTTACTGTGTCCCACGCACCCTCACATTGACGAATTAACGCAGAAATTGCGTCGCTATGACATACTATAGGTACTATGCCATCTCTTTCCCAATCGAGTATTGTTTCCCCGGAAACGAAAGGGCTGTCTGCTAGTAGTGGATTCTCTCTTTTCCGATGCACTATTTCGAGTTTACTGTGTCCCACGCACCCTCACATTGACGAATTAACGCAGAAATTGCGTCGCTATGACATACTATAGGAACTATGCCATCTCTTTCCCAATCGAGTATTGTTTCCCCGGAAACGGAATGGCTGTCTGCTAGGAGTAGATTATCTCTTTTCCGATGCACTATTTCGGGTTTACCGTGTCCCACGCTCCATCACATAGACGAATTAACGCAGAAATTGCGTCGCTATGAGATACTATAGGAACTACGCTATCTCTTTGCCAATCGTGTATTTTTTCCCCGGCAACGAAAGGGCTCTCTGCTAGGAGTGGATTATCTCTTTTCCGATGCACTATTTCGTGTTTACTGTGTCCCACAACCCATCACATTGACGAATTAACGCAGAAATTGCGTCGCTATGACATACTATAGGTACTATGCCATCTCTTTCCCAATCGAGTATTGTTTCCCCGGAAACGAAAGGGCTGTCTGCTAGTAGTGGATTCTCTCTTTTCCGATGCACTATTTCGGGTTTACTGTGTCCCACGCACCCTCACATTGACGAATTAACGCAGAAATTGCGTCGCTATGACATACTATAGGTACTATGCCATCTCTTTCCCAATCGTGTATTGTTTCCCCGGCAACGAAAGGGCTGTCTGCTAGTAGTGGATTCTCTCTTTTCCGATGCACAATTTCGGGTTTACTGTGTCCCACGCACCCTCACATTGACGAATTAACGCAGAAATTGCGTCGCTATGACATACTATAGGTACTATGCCATCTCTTTCCCAATCGAGTATTGTTTCCCCGGAAACGAAAGGGCTGTCTGCTAGTAGTGGATTCTCTCTTTTCCGATGCACTATTTCGGGTTTACTGTGTCCCACGCACCCTCACATTGACGAATTCACGCAGAAATTGCGTCGCTATGACATACTATAGGTACTATGCCATCTCTTTCCCAATCGTGTATTGTTTCCCCGGCAACGAAAGGGCTGTCTGCTAGTAGTGGATTCTCTCTTTTCCGATGCACTATTTCGGGTTTACTGTGTCCCACGCACCCTCACATTGACGAATTAACGCAGAAATTGCGTCGCTATGACATACTATAGGTACTATGCCATCTCTTTCCCAATCGTGTATTGTTTCCCCGGCAACGAAATGGCTGTCTGCTAGTAGTGGATTCTCTCTTTTCCGATGCACTATTTCGGGTTTACTGTGTCCCACGCACCCTCACATTGACGAATTAACGCAGAAATTGCGTCGCTATGACATACTATAGGTACTATGCCATCTCTTTCCCAATCGAGTATTGTTTCCCCGGAAACGAAAGGGCTGTCTGCTAGTAGTGGATTCTCTCTTTTCCGATGCACTATTTCGGGTTTACTGTGTCCCACGCACCCTCACATTGACGAATTAACGCAGAAATTGCGTCGCTATGACATACTATAGGTACTATGCCATCTCTTTCCCAATCGTGTATTGTTTCCCCGGCAACGAAAGGGCTGTCTGCTAGTAGTGGATTCTCTCTTTTCCGATGCACTATTTCGGGTTTACTGTGTCCCACGCATCCTCACATTGAGGAATTAACGCAGAAATTGCGTCGCTATGACATACTATAGGTACTATGCCATCTCTTTCCCAATCGAGTATTGTTTCCCCGGAAACGAAAGGGCTGTCTGATAGTAGTGGATTCTCTCTTTTCCGATGCACTATTTCGAGTTTACTGTGTCCCACGCACCCTCACATTGACGAATTAACGCAGAAATTGCGTCGCTATGACATACTATAGGAACTATGCCATCTCTTTCCCAATCGAGTATTGTTTCCCCGGAAACGGAATGGCTGTCTGCTAGGAGTAGATTATCTCTTTTCCGATGCACTATTTCGGGTTTACCGTGTCCCACGCTCCATCACATAGACGAATTAACGCAGAAATTGCGTCGCTATGAGATACTATAGGAACTACGCTATCTCTTTGCCAATCGTGTATTTTTTCCCCGGCAACGAAAGGGCTCTCTGCTAGGAGTGGATTATCTCTTTTCCGATGCACTATTTCGTGTTTACTGTGTCCCACAACCCATCACATTGACGAATTAACGCAGAAATTGCGTCGCTATGACATACTATAGGTACTATGCCATCTCTTTCCCAATCGTGTATTGTTTCCCCGGCAACGAAAGGGCTGTCTGCTAGTAGTGGATTCTCTCTTTTCCGATGCACTATTTCGTGTTTACTGTGTCCCACGCACCCTCACAGTGACGAATTAACGCAGAAATTGCGTCGCTATGACATACTATAGGTACTATGCCATCTCTTTCCCAATCGAGTATTGTTTCCCCGGAAACGAAAGGGCTGTCTGCTAGTAGTGGATTCTCTCTTTTCCGATGCACTATTTCGGGTTTACTGTGTCCCACGCACCCTCACATTGACGAATTAACGCAGAAATTGCGTCGCTATGACATACTATAGGTACTATGCCACCTCTTTCCCAATCGTGTATTGTTTCCCCGGCAACGAAAGGGCTGTCTGCTAGTAGTGGATTCTCTCTTTTCCGAAGCACTATTTCGGGTTTACTGTGTCCCACGCACCCTCACATTGACGAATTAACGCAGAAATTGCGTCGCTATGACATACTATAGGTACTATGCCATCTCTTTCCCAATCGAGTATTGTTTCCCCGGAAACGAAAGGGCTGTCTGCTAGGAGTAGATTATCACTTTTCCGATGCACTATTTCGGGTTTACTGTGTCCCACGCTCCATCACATAGACGAATTAACACAGAAATTGCGTCGCTATGAGATACTATAGGACCTACGCTATCTCTTTGCCAATCGTGTATTTTTTCCCCGGCAACGAAAGGGCTCTCTGCTAGGAGTGGATTATCTCTTTTCCGATGCACTATTTCGTGTTTACTGTGTCCCACGCACCATCACATTGACGAATTAACGCAGAAATTGCGTCGCTATGACATACTATAGGTACTATGCCATCTCTTTCCCAATCGTGTATTGTTTCCCCGGCAACGAAAGGGCTGTCTGCTAGTAGTGGATTCTCTCTTTTCCGATGCACTATTTCGGGTTTACTGTGTCCCACGCACCCTCACATTGACGAATTAACGCAGAAATTGCGTCGCTATGACATGCTATAGGTACTATGCCATCTCTTTCCCAATCGAGTATTGTTTCCCCGGAAACGAAAGGGCTGTCTGCTAGTAGTGGATTCTCTCTTTTCCGATGCACTATTTCGGGTTTACTGTGTCCCACGCACCCTCACATTGACGAATTAACGCAGAAATTGCGTCGCTATGACATACTATAGGTACTATGCCATCTCTTTCCCAATCGTGTATTGTTTCCCCGGCAACGAAAGGGCTGTCTGCTAGTAGTGGATTCTCTCTTTTCCGATGCACTATTTCGGGTTTCTGTGTCCCACGCACCCTCACATTGACGAATTAACGCAGAAATTGCGTCGCTATGACATACTATAGGTACTATGCCATCTCTTTCCCAATCGTGTATTGTTTCCCCGGCAACGAAAGGGCTGTCTGCTAGTAGTGGATTCTCTCTTTTCCGATGCACTATTTCGGGTTTACTGTGTCCCACGCACCCTCACATTGACGAATTAACGCAGAAATTGCGTCGCTATGACATACTATAGGTACTATGCCATCTCTTTCCCAATCGAGTATTGTTTCACCGGAAACGAAAGGGCTGTCTGCTAGTAGTGGATTCTCTCTTTTCCCATGCACTATTTCGTGTTTACTGTGTCCCACAACCCATCACATTGACGAATTAACGCAGAAATTGCGTAGCTATGACATACTATAGGTACTATGCCATCTCTTTCCCAATCGTGTATTGTTTCCCCGGCAACGAAAGGGCTGTCTGCTAGTAGTGGATTCTATCTTTTCCGATGCACTATTTCGGGTTTACTGTGTCCCACGCACCCTCACATTGACGAATTAACGCAGAAATTGCGTCGCTATGACATACTATAGGTACTATGCCATCTCTTTCCCAATCGTGTATTGTTTCCCCGGCAACGAAAGGGCTGTCTGCTAGTAGTGGATTCTCTCTTTTCCGATGCACTATTTCGGGTTTACTGTGTCCCACGCACCCTCACATTGACGAATTAACGCAGAAATTGCGTCGCTATGACATACTATAGGTACTATGCCATCTCTTTCCCAATCGTGTATTGTTTCCCCGGAAACGAAAGGGCTGTCTGCTAGTAGTGGATTCTCTCTTTTCCGATGCACTATTTCGGGTTTACTGTGTCCCATGCACCCTCACATTGACGAATTAACGCAGAAATTGCGTCGCTATGACATACTATAGGTACTATGCCATCTCTTTCCCAATCGTGTATTGTTTCCCCGGCAACGAAAGGGCTGTCTGCTAGTAGTGGATTCTCTCTTTTCCGATGCACTATTTCGGGTTTACTGTGTCCCACGCACCCTCACATTGACGAATTAACGCAGAAATTGCGTCGCTATGACATACTATAGGTACTATGCCATCTCTTTCCCAATCGATTATTGTTTCCCCGGAAACGGAACGGCTGTCTGCTAGGAGTGGATTATCTCTTTTCCGATGCACTATTTCGGGTTTACCGTGTCCCACGCTCCATCACATAGACGAATTAACGCAGAAATTGCGTCGCTATGAGATACTATAGGAACTACGCTATCTCTTTGCCAATCGTGTATTTTTTCCCCGGCAACGAAAGGGCTGTCTGCTAGTAGTGGATTCTCTCTTTTCCGATGCACTATTTCGGGTTTACTGTGTCCCACGCACCCTCACATTGACGAATTAACGCAGAAATTGCGTCGCTATGACATACTATAGGTACTATGCCATCTCTTTCCCAATCGTGTATTGTTTCCCCGGCAACGAAAGGGCTGTCTGCTAGTAGTGGATTCTCTCTTTTCCGATGCACTATTTCGGGTTTACCGTGTCCCACGCTCCATCACATAGACGAATTAACGCAGAAATTGCGTCGCTATGACATACTATAGGTACTATGCCATCTCTTTCCCAATCGATTATTGTTTCCCCGGAAACGGAACGGCTGTCTGCTAGTAGTGGATTCTCTCTTTTCCGATGCACTATTTCGGGTTTACTGTGTCCCACGCACCCTCACATTGACGAATTAACGCAGAAATTGCGTCGCTATGACATACTATAGGTACTATGAAATCTCTTTCCCAATCGTGTATTGTTTCCCCGGCAACGAAAGGGCTGTCTGCTAGTAGTGGATTCTCTCTTTTCCGATGCACTATTTCGGGTTTACTGTGTCCCACGCACCCTCACATTGACGAATTAACGCAGAAATTGCGTCGCTATGACATACTATAGGTACTATGCCATCTCTTTCCCAATCGTGTATTGTTTCCCCGGCAACGAAAGGGCTGTCTGCTAGTAGTGGATTCTCTCTTTTCCGATGCACTATTTCGGGTTTACTGTGTCCCACGCACCCTCACATTGACGAATTAACGCAGAAATTGCGTCGCTATGACATACTATAGGTACTATGCCATCTCTTTCCCAATCGATTATTGTTTCCCCGGAAACGGAACGGCTGTCTGCTAGGAGTGGATTATCTCTTTTCCGATGCACTATTTCGGGTTTACCGTGTCCCACGCTCCATCACATAGACGAATTAACGCAGAAATTGCGTCGCTATGAGATACTATAGGAACTACGCTATCTCTTTGCCAATCGTGTATTTTTTCCCCGGCAACGAAAGGGCTGTCTGCTAGTAGTGGATTCTCTCTTTTCCGATGCACTATTTCGGGTTTACTGTGTCCCACGCACCCTCACATTGACGAATTAACGCAGAAATTGCATCGCTATGACATACTATAGGTACTACGCCATCTCTTTCCCAATCGTGTATTGTTTCCCCGGCAACGAAAGGGCTGTCTGCTAGTAGTGGATTCTCTCTTTTCCGATGCACTATTTCGTGTTTACTGTGTCCCACGCACCCTCACAGTGACGAATTAACACAGAAATTGCGTCGCTATGACATACTATAGGTACTATGCCATCTCTTTCCCAATCGAGTATTGTTTCCCCGGAAACGAAAGGGCTGTCTGCTAGGGGTAGATTATCACTTTTCCGATGCACTATTTCGGGTTTACTGTGTCCCACGCTCCATCACATAGACGAATTAACACAGAAATTGCGTCGCTATGAGATACTATAGGACCTACGCTATCTCTTTGCCAATCGTGTATTTTTTCCCCGGCAACGAAAGGGCTCTCTGCTAGGAGTGGATTATCTCTTTTCCGATGCACTATTTCGTGTTTACTGTGTCCCACGCACCATCACATTGACGAATTAACGCAGAAATTGCGTCGCTATGAGATACTATAGGAACTACGCTATCTCTTTGCCAATCGTGTATTTTTTCCCCGGCAACGAAAGGGCTCTCTGCTAGGAGTGGATTATCTCTTTTCCGATGCACTATTTCGTGTTTACTGTGTCCCACGCACCATCACATTGACGAATTAACGCAGAAATTGCGTCGCTATGACATACTATAGGTACTATGCCATCTCTTTCCCAATCGTGTATTGTTTCCCCGGCAACGAAAGGGCTGTCTGCTAGTAGTGGATTCTCTCTTTTCCGATGCACTATTTCGTGTTTACTGTGTCCCACGCACCCTCACATTGACGAATTAACGCAGAAATTGCGTCGCTATGACATACTATAGGTACTATGCCATCTCTTTCCCAATCGAGTATTGTTTCACCGGAAACGAAAGGGCTGTCTGCTAGTAGTGGATTCTCTCTTTTCCGATGCACTATTTCGGGTTTACTGTGTCCCACGCACCCTCACATTGACGAATTAACGCAGAAATTGCATCGCTATGACATACTATAGGTACTACGCCATCTCTTTCCCAATCGTGTATTGTTTCCCCGGCAACGAAAGGGCTGTCTGCTAGTAGTGGATTCTCTCTTTTCCGATGCACTATTTCGTGTTTACTGTGTCCCACGCACCCTCACAGTGACGAATTAACGCAGAAATTGCGTCGCTATGACATACTATAGGTACTATGCCATCTCTTTCCCAATCGAGTATTGTTTCCCCGGAAACGAAAGGGCTGTCTGCTAGTAGTGGATTCTCTCTTTTCCGATGCACTATTTCGGGTTTACTGTGTCCCACGCACCCTCACATTGACGAATTAACGCAGAAATTGCGTCGCTATGACATACTATAGGTACTATGCCATCTCTTTCCCAATCGTGTATTGTTTCCCCAGCAACGAAAGGGCTGTCTGCTAGTAGTGGATTCTCTCTTTTCCGATGCACTATTTCGGGTTTACTGTGTCCCACGCACCCTCACATTGACGAATTAACGCAGAAATTGCGTCGCTATGACATACTATAGGTACTATGCCATCTCTTTCCCAATCGAGTATTGTTTCACCGGAAACGAAAGGGCTGTCTGCTAGTAGTGGATTCTCTCTTTTCCCATGCACTATTTCGTGTTTACTGTGTCCCACAACCCATCACATTGACGAATTAACGCAGAAATTGCGTAGCTATGACATACTATAGGTACTATGCCATCTCTTTCCCAATCGTGTATTGTTTCCCCGGCAACGAAAGGGCTGTCTGCTAGTAGTGGATTCTATCTTTTCCGATGCACTATTTCGGGTTTACTGTGTCCCACGCACCCTCACATTGACGAATTAACGCAGAAATTGCGTCGCTATGACATACTATAGGTACTATGCCATCTCTTTCCCAATCGTGTATTGTTTCCCCGGCAACGAAAGGGCTGTCTGCTAGTAGTGGATTCTCTCTTTTCCGATGCACTATTTCGGGTTTACTGTGTCCCACGCACCCTCACATTGACGAATTAACGCAGAAATTGCGTCGCTATGACATACTATAGGTACTATGCCATCTCTTTCCCAATCGTGTATTGTTTCCCCGGAAACGAAAGGGCTGTCTGCTAGTAGTGGATTCTCTCTTTTCCGATGCACTATTTCGTGTTTACTGTGTCCCACGCACCCTCACATTGACGAATTAACGCAGAAATTGCGTCGCTATGACATACTATAGGTACTATGCCATCTCTTTCCCAATCGATTATTGTTTCCCCGGAAACGGAACGGCTGTCTGCTAGGAGTGGATTATCTCTTTTCCGATGCACTATTTCGGGTTTACCGTGTCCCACGCTCCAACACATAGACGAATTAACGCAGAAATTGCGTCGCTATGAGATACTATAGGAACTACGCTATCTCTTTGCCAATCGTGTATTTTTTCCCCGGCAACGAAAGGGCTCTCTGCTAGGAGTGGATTATCTCTTTTCCGATGCACTATTTCGTGTTTACTGTTTCCCACGCACCATCACATTGACGAATTAACGCAGAAATTGCGTCGCTATGACATACTATAGGTACTATGCCATCTCTTTCCCAATCGTGTATTGTTTCCCCGGCAACGAAAGGGCTGTCTGCTAGTAGTGGATTCTCTCTTTTCCGATGCACTATTTCGTGTTTACTGTGTCCCACGCACCCTCACATTGACGAATTAACGCAGAAATTGCGTCGCTATGACATACTATAGGTACTATGCCATCTCTTTCCCAATCGAGTATTGTTTCCCCGGAAACGAAAGGGCTGTCTGCTAGTAGTGGATTCTCTCTTTTCCGATGCACTATTTCGTGTTTACTGTGTCCCACGCACCCTCACATTGACGAATTAACGCAGAAATTGCGTCGCTATGACATACTATAGGTACTATGCCATCTCTTTCCCAATCGAGTATTGTTTCACCGGAAACGAAAGGGCTGTCTGCTAGTAGTGGATTCTCTCTTTTCCCATGCACTATTTCGTGTTTACTGTGTCCCACAACCCATCACATTGACGAATTAACGCAGAAATTGCGTAGCTATGACATACTATAGGTACTATGCCATCTCTTTCCCAATCGTGTATTGTTTCCCCGGCAACGAAAGGGCTGTCTGCTAGTAGTGGATTCTATCTTTTCCGATGCACTATTTCGGGTTTACTGTGTCCCACGCACCCTCACATTGACGAATTAACGCAGAAATTGCGTCGCTATGACATACTATAGGTACTATGCCATCTCTTTCCCAATCGTGTATTGTTTCCCCGGCAACGAAAGGGCTGTCTGCTAGTAGTGGATTCTCTCTTTTCCGATGCACTATTTCGGGTTTACTGTGTCCCACGCACCCTCACATTGACGAATTAACGCAGAAATTGCGTCGCTATGACATACTATAGGTACTATGCCATCTCTTTCCCAATCGTGTATTGTTTCCCCGGAAACGAAAGGGCTGTCTGCTAGTAGTGGATTCTCTCTTTTCCGATGCACTATTTCGTGTTTACTGTGTCCCACGCACCCTCACATTGACGAATTAACGCAGAAATTGCGTCGCTATGACATACTATAGGTACTATGCCATCTCTTTCCCAATCGATTATTGTTTCCCCGGAAACGGAACGGCTGTCTGCTAGGAGTGGATTATCTCTTTTCCGATGCACTATTTCGGGTTTACCGTGTCCCACGCTCCAACACATAGACGAATTAACGCAGAAATTGCGTCGCTATGAGATACTATAGGAACTACGCTATCTCTTTGCCAATCGTGTATTTTTTCCCCGGCAACGAAAGGGCTCTCTGCTAGGAGTGGATTATCTCTTTTCCGATGCACTATTTCGTGTTTACTGTGTCCCACGCACCATCACATTGACGAATTAACGCAGAAATTGCGTCGCTATGACATACTATAGGTACTATGCCATCTCTTTCCCAATCGTGTATTGTTTCCCCGGCAACGAAAGGGCTGTCTGCTAGTAGTGGATTCTCTCTTTTCCGATGCACTATTTCGTGTTTACTGTGTCCCACGCACCCTCACATTGACGAATTAACGCAGAAATTGCGTCGCTATGACATACTATGGTACTATGCCATCTCTTTCCCAATCGAGTATTGTTTCCCCGGAAACGAAAGGGCTGTCTGCTAGTAGTGGATTCTCTCTTTTCCGATGCACTATTTCGTGTTTACTGTGTCCCACGCACCCTCACATTGACGAATTAACGCAGAAATTGCGTCGCTATGACATACTATAGGTACTATGCCATCTCTTTCCCAATCGAGTATTGTTTCACCGGAAACGAAAGGGCTGTCTGCTAGTAGTGGATTCTCTCTTTTCCGATGCACTATTTCGGGTTTACTGTGTCCCACGCACCCTCACATTGACGAATTAACGCAGAAATTGCATCGCTATGACATACTATAGGTACTACGCCATCTCTTTCCCAATCGTGTATTGTTTCCCCGGCAACGAAAGGGCTGTCTGCTAGTAGTGGATTCTCTCTTTTCCGATGCACTATTTCGTGTTTACTGTGTCCCACGCACCCTCACAGTGACGAATTAACGCAGAAATTGCGTCGCTATGACATACTATAGGTACTATGCCATCTCTTTCCCAATCGAGTATTGTTTCCCCGGAAACGAAAGGGCTGTCTGCTAGTGGTGGATTCTCTCTTTTCCGATGCACTATTTCGGGTTTACTGTGTCCCACGCACCCTCACATTGACGAATTAACGCAGAAATTGCGTCGCTATGACATACTATAGGTACTATGCCATCTCTTTCCCAATCGCGTATTGTTTCCCCGGCAACGAAAGGGCTGTCTGCTAGTAGTGGATTCTCTCTTTTCCGATGCACTATTTCGGGTTTACTGTGTCCCACGCACCCTCACATTGACGAATTAACGCAGAAATTGCGTCGCTATGACATACTATAGGTACTATGCCATCTCTTTCCCAATCGAGTATTGTTTCACCGGAAACGAAAGGGCTGTCTGCTAGTAGTGGATTCTCTCTTTTCCCATGCACTATTTCGGGTTTACTGTGTCCCACAACCCATCACATTGACGAATTAACGCAGAAATTGCGTAGCTATGACATACTATAGGTACTATGCCATCTCTTTCCCAATCGTGTATTGTTTCCCCGGCAACGAAAGGGCTGTCTGCTAGTAGTGGATTCTATCTTTTCCGATGCACTATTTCGGGTTTACTGTGTCCCACGCACCCTCACATTGACGAATTAACGCAGAAATTGCGTCGCTATGACATACTATAGGTACTATGCCATCTCTTTCCCAATCGTGTATTGTTTCCCCGGCAACGAAAGGGCTGTCTGCTAGTAGTGGATTCTCTCTTTTCCGATGCACTATTTCGGGTTTACTGTGTCCCACGCACCCTCACATTGACGAATTAACGCAGAAATTGCGTCGCTATGACATACTATAGGTACTATGCCATCTCTTTCCCAATCGTGTATTGTTTCCCCGGAAACGAAAGGGCTGTCTGCTAGTAGTGGATTCTCTCTTTTCCGATGCACTATTTCGGGTTTACTGTGTCCCACGCACCCTCACATTGACGAATTAACGCAGAAATTGCGTCGCTATGACATACTATAGGTACTATGAAATCTCTTTCCCAATCGTGTATTGTTTCCCCGGCAACGAAAGGGCTGTCTGCTAGTAGTGGATTCTCTCTTTTCCGATGCACTATTTCGGGTTTACTGTGTCCCACGCACCCTCACATTGACGAATTAACGCAGAAATTGCGTCGCTATGACATACTATAGGTACTATGCCATCTCTTTCCCAATCGTGTATTGTTTCCCCGGCAACGAAAGGGCTGTCTGCTAGTAGTGGATTCTCTCTTTTCCGATGCACTATTTCGGGTTTACTGTGTCCTACGCACCCTCACATTGACGAATTAACGCAGAAATTGCGTCGCTATGACATACTATAGGTACTATGCCATCTCTTTCCCAATCGATTATTGTTTCCCCGGAAACGGAACGGCTGTCTGCTAGAAGTGGATTATCTCTTTTCCGATGCACTATTTCGGGTTTACCGTGTCCCACGCTCCATCACATAGACGAATTAACGCAGAAATTGCGTCGCTATGAGATACTATAGGAACTACGCTATCTCTTTGCCAATCGTGTATTTTTTCCCCGGCAACGAAAGGGCTCTCTGCTAGGAGTGGATTATCTCTTTTCCGATGCACTATTTCGTGTTTACTGTGTCCCACGCACCATCACATTGACGAATTAACGCAGAAATTGCGTCGCTATGACATACTATAGGTACTATGCCATCTCTTTCCCAATCGTGTATTGTTTCCCCGGCAACGAAAGGGCTGTCTGCTAGTAGTGGATTCTCTCTTTTCCGATGCACTATTTCGGGTTTACTGTGTCCCACGCACCCTCACATTGACGAATTAACGCAGAAATTGCGTCGCTATGACATACTATAGGTACTATGCCATCTCTTTCCCAATCGAGTATTGTTTCCCCGGAAACGAAAGGGCTGTCTGCTAGGGGTAGATTATCACTTTTCCGATGCACTATTTCGGGTTTACTGTGTCCCACGCTCCATCACATAGACGAATTAACACAGAAATTGCGTCGCTATGAGATACTATAGGACCTACGCTATCTCTTTGCCAATCGTGTATTTTTTCCCCGGCAACGAAAGGGCTCTCTGCTAGGAGTGGATTATCTCTTTTCCGATGCACTATTTCGTGTTTACTGTGTCCCACGCACCATCACATTGACGAATTAACGCAGAAATTGCGTCGCTATGACATACTATGGGTACTATGCCATCTCTTTCCCAATCGTGTATTGTTTCCCCGGCAACGAAAGGGCTGTCTGCTAGTAGTGGATTCTCTCTTTTCCGATGCACTATTTCGGGTTTACTGTGTCCCACGCACCCTCACATTGACGAATTAACGCAGAAATTGCGTCGCTATGACATACTATAGGTACTATGCCATCTCTTTCCCAATCGAGTATTGTTTCCCTGGAAACGAAAGGGCTGTCTGCTAGTAGTGGATTATCTCTTTTCCGATGCACTATTTCGGGTTTACTGTGTCCCACGCACCCTCACATTGACGAATTAACGCAGAAATTGCGTCGCTATGACATACTATAGGTAGTATGCCATCTCTTTCCCAATCGTGTATTGTTTCCCCGGCAACGAAAGGGCTGTCTGCTAGTAGTGGATTCTCTCTTTTCCGATGCACTATTTCGGGTTTACTGTGTCCCACGCACCCTCACATTGACGAATTAACGCAGAAATTGCGTCGCTATGACATACTATAGGTACTATGCCATCTCTTTCCCAATCGTGTATTGTTTCCCCGGCAACGAAAGGGCTGTCTGCTAGTAGTGGATTCTCTCTTTTCCGATGCACTATTTCGGGTTTACTGTGTCCCACGCACCCTCACATTGACGAATTAACGCAGAAATTGCGTCGCTATGACATACTATAGGTACTATGCCATCTCTTTCCCAATCGAGTATTGTTTCACCGGAAACGAAAGGGCTGTCTGCTAGTAGTGGATTCTCTCTTTTCCCATGCACTATTTCGTGTTTACAGTGTCCCACAACCCATCACATTGACGAATTAACGCAGAAATTGCGTCGCTATGACATACTATAGGTACTATGCCATCTCTTTCCCAATCGTGTATTGTTTCCCCGGCAACGAAAGGGCTGTCTGCTAGTAGTGGATTCTCTCTTTTCCGATGCACTATTTCGGGTTTACTGGGTCCCACGCACCCTCACATTGACGAATTAACGCAGAAATTGCGTCGCTATGACATACTATAGGTACTATGCCATCTCTTTCCCAATCGTGTATTGTTTCCCCGGCAACGAAAGGGCTGTCTGCTAGTAGTGGATTCTCTCTTTTCCGATGCACTATTTCAGGTTTACTGTGTCCCACGCACCCTCACATTGACGAATTAACGCAGAAATTGCGTCGTTATGACATACTATAGGTACTATGCCATCTCTTTCCCAATCGAGTATTGTTTCCCCGGAAACGAAAGGGCTGTCTGCTAGTAGTGGATTCTCTCTTTTCCGATGCACTATTTCGGGTTTACTGTGTCCCACGCACCCTCACATTGACGAATTAACGCAGAAATTGCGTCGCTATGACATACTATAGGTACTATGAAATCTCTTTCCCAATCGTGTATTGTTTCCCCGGCAGCGAAAGGGCTGTCTGCTAGTAGTGGATTCTCTCTTTTCCGATGCACTATTTCGGGTTTACTGTGTCCCACGCACCCTCACATTGACGAATTAACGCAGAAATTGCGTCGCTATGACATACTATAGGTACTATGCCATCTCTTTCCCAATCGTGTATTGTTTCCCCGGCAACGAAAGGGCTGTCTGCTAGTAGTGGATTCTCTCTTTTCCGATGCACTATTTCGGGTTTACTGTGTCCCACGCACCCTCACATTGACGAATTAACGCAGAAATTGCGTCGCTATGACATACTATAGGTACTATGCCATCTCTTTCCCAATCGAGTATTGTTTCCCCGGAAACGGAACGGCTGTCTGCTAGGAGTGGATTATCTCTTTTCCGATGCACTATTTCGGGTTTACCGTGTCCCACGCTCCATCACATAGACGAATTAACGCAGAAATTGCGTCGCTATGAGATACTATAGGAACTACGCTATCTCTTTGCCAATCGTGTATTTTTTCCCCGGAAACGAAAGGGCTGTCTGCTAGGAGTAGATTATCTCTTGTCCGATGCACTATTTCGGGTTTACTGTGTCCCTCGCTCCATCACATAGACGAATTAACGCAGAAATTGCGTCGCTATGAGATACTATAGGAACTACGCTATCTCTTTGCCAATCGTGTATTTTTTCCCCGGCAACGAAAGGGCTCTCTGCTAGGAGTGGATTATCTCTTTTCCGATGCAGTATTTCGTGTTTACTGTGTCCCACGCACCATCACATTGACGAATTAACGCAGAAATTGCGTCGCTATGACATACTATAGGAACTATGCCATCTCTTTCCCAATCGAGTATTGTTTCCCCGGAAACGAAAGGGCTGTCTGCTAGTAGTGGATTCTCTCTTTTCCGATGCACTATTTCGGGTTTACTGTGTCCCACGCACCCTCACATTGACGAATTAACGCAGAAATTGCGTCGCTATGACATACTATAGGTACTATGCCATCTCTTTCCCAATCGTGTATTGTTTCCCCGGCAACGAAAGGGCTGTCTGCTAGGAGTGGATTATCTCTTTTCCGATGCACTATTTCATGTTGGCTATGTCCCACGCACACTCACATTGACGAATTAACGCAGAAATTGCGTCGCTATGACATACTATAGGAACTACGCCATCTCTTTCCCAATCGTGTATTGTTTCACCAGCAACGAAAGGGCTGTCTGCTAGGAGTGGATTCTTCTTTTCCGATGCACTATTTCGTGTTTACTGTGTCCCACGCACCATCACATTGACGAATTAACGCAGAAACTGCGTCGCTATGACATACTATAGGAACTACGCCATCTCTTTCCCCATCGTGTATTGTTTCCCCGGCAACGATAGGGCTGTCTGCTAGGAGTGGATTATCTCTTTTCCGATGCACTATTTCATGTTGGCTATGTCCCACGCACACTCACATTGACGAATTAACGCAGAAATTGCGTCGCTATGACATACTATAGGAACTACGCCATCTCTTTCCCAATCGTGTATTGTTTCCCCGGCAACGAAAGGGCTGTCTGCTAGGAGAGGGTTATCTCTTTTCCGATGCACTATTTCATGTTGGCTATGTCCCACGCACACTCACATTGACGAATTAACGCAGAAATTGCGTCGCTATGACATACTATAGGAACTATGCCATCTCTTTCCCAATCGTGTATTGTTTCCACGGCAACGAAAGGGCTGTCTGCTAGGAGTGGATTATCTCTTTTCCGATGCACTATTTCGTGTTTACTATGTCCCACCCACCCTCACATTGACGAATTAACGCAGAAATTGCGTCGCTGTGACATACTATAGGTACTATGCCATGTCTTTCCCAATCGTGTATTGTTTCCCCGGCAACGAAAGGGCTGTCTGCTAGAAGTGGATTCTCTCTTTTCCGATGCACTATTTGGTGTTTACTGTGTCCCACGAACCATCACATTGACGAATTAACGCAGAAATTGCGTCGCTATGACATACTATAGGAACTATGCCATCTCTTTCCCAATCGTGTATTGTATCCCCGGCAACGAAAGGGCTGTCTGCTAGGAGTGGATTCTCTCTTTTCCGATGCACTATTTCGTGTTTACTGTGTCCCACGCACCATCACATTGACGAATTAACGCAGAAATTGCGTCGCTATGACATACTATAGGAACTATACCTTCTCTTTCCCAATCGTGTATTGTTTCTCCGGCAACGAAAGGGCTGTCTGCTAGGAGTGGATTCTCTCTTTTCCGATGCACTATTTCGAGTTTACTGTGTCCCACGCACCCTCACATTGACGAATTAACGCAGAAATTGTGTCGCTATGACATACTATTGGAACTATGCCATCTCTTTCCCAATCGTGTATTGTTTCACCAGCAACGAAAGGGCTGTCTGCTAGGAGTGGATTCTCTCTTTTCCGATGCACTATTTCGTGCTTACTGTGTCCCACGAACCATCACATTGACGAAGTAACGCAGAAATTGTGTCGCTATGACATACTATAGGAACTACGCCATCTCTTTCCCAATCGTGTATTGTTTCTCCGGCAACGAAAGGGCTGTCTGCTAGGAGTGGATTATCTCTTTTCCGATGCACTATTTCATGTTGCCTATGTCCCACGCACCCTCACATTGACGAAATAACGCAGAAATAGCGACGCTATGACAAACTATAGGAACTATGCCATCTCTTTCCCAATCGAGTATTGTTTCCCCGGAAACGAAAGAGCTGTCTGCTAGGAGTGGATTCTCTCTTTTCCGATGCACTATTTCGTGTTTACTGTGTCCCACGAACCATCACATTGACGAATTAACGCAGAAATTGCGTCGCTATGACATACTATAGGAACTATACCATCTCTTTCCCAATCGTGTATTGTTTCTCCGGCAACGAAAGGGCTGTCTGCTAGGAGTGGATTCTCTCTTTTCCGATGCACTATTTCGAGTTTACTGTGTCCCACGCACCCTCACATTGAGGAATTAACGCAGAAATTGCGTCGCTATGACATACTATAGGAACTATGCCATCTCTTTCCCAATCGTGTATTGTTTCCCCGGCAACGAAAGGGCTCTCTGCTAGGAGTGGATTCTCTCTTTTCCGATGCACTATTTCGAGTTTACTGTGTCCCACGCACCCTCACATTGACGAATTAACGCAGAAATTGCGTCGCTATGACATACTATAGGAACTATGCCATCTCTTTCCCAATCGTGTATTGTTTCACCAGCAACGAAAGGGCTGTCTGCTAGGAGTGGATTCTCTCTTTTCCGATGCACTATTTCGTGTTTACTGTGTCCCACGCACCATCACATTGACGAATTGACGCAGAAATTGCGTCGCTATGACATAATATAGGAACTATGTCATCTCTTTCCCAATCGTGTATTGTTTCCCCGGCAACGAAAGGGCTGTCTGCTAGGAGTGGATTCTCTCTTTTCCGATGCACTATTTCGTGTTTACTATGTCCCACACACCCTCACATTGACGAATTAACGCAGAAATTGCGTCGCTATGACATACTATAGGAACTATGCCATCTCTTTCCCAATCGTGTATTGTTTCCCCGGCAACGAAAGGGCTGTCTGGTAGGAGTGGATTCTCTCTTTTCCGATGCACTATTTCAAGTTTACTGTGTCCTACGCACCCTCACATTGACGAATTAACGCAGAAATTGCGTCGCTATGACATACTATAGGAACTATGCCATCTCTTTCCCAATCGTGTATTGTTTCACCAGCAACGAAAGGGCTGTCTGCTAGGAGTGGATTCTCTCTTTTCCGATGCATTATTTCGTGCTTACTGTGTCCCACGAACCATCACATTGACGAATTAACGCAGAAATTGCTTCGCTATGACATACTATAGGTACTACGCCATCTCTTTCCCAATCGTGTATTGTTTCCCCGGCAACGAAAGGGCTGTCTGCTAGGAGTGGATTATCTCTTTTCCGATGCACTATTTCATGTTGCCTATGTCCCACGCACCCTCACATTGACGAATTAACGCAGAAATAGCGACGCTATGACATACTATAGGAACTATGCCATCTCTTTCCCAATCGAGTATTGTTTCCCCGGAAACGAAAGAGCTGTCTGCTAGGAGTGGATTCTCTCTTTTCCGATGCACTATTTCGTGTTTACTGTGTCCCACGAACCATCACATTGACGAATTAACGCAGAAATTGTGTCGCTATGACATACTATAGGAACTATACCATCTCTTTCCCAATCGTGTATTGTTTCTCCGGCAACGAAAGGGCTGTCTGCTAGGAGTGGATTCTCTCTTTTCCGATGCACTATTTCGAGTTTACTGTGTCCCACGCACCCTCACATTGACGAATTAACGCAGAAATTGCGTCTCTATGACATACTATAGGAACTATGCCATCTCTGTCCCAATCGTGTATTGTTTCACCGGCAACGAAAGGGCTCCCTGCTAGGAGTGGATTCTCTCTTTTCCGATGCACTATTTCGAGTTTACTGTGTCCCACGCACCCTCACATTGACGAATTAACGCAGAAATTGCGTCGCTATGACATACTATAGGAACTATGCCATCTCTTTCCCAATCGTGTATTGTTTCACCAGCAACGAAAGGGCTGTCTGCTAGGAGTGGATTCTCTCTTTTCCGATGCACTATTTCGTGTTTACTGTGTCCCACGCACCATCACATTGTCGAATTAACGCAGAAATTGCGTCGCTATGACATACTATAGGAACTACGCCATCTCTTTCCCAATCGTGTATTGTTTCCCCGGCAACGAAAGGGCTGTCTGCTAGGAGTGGATTATCTCTTACCGATGCACTATTTCATGTTGGCTATGTCCCACGCACCCTCATATTGACGAATTAATGCAGAAATTGCGTCGCTATGACATACGATAGGAACTATGCCATCTCTTTCCCAATCGAGTATTGTTTCCCCGGAAACGAAAGGGCTGTCTGCTAGGAGTGGATTCTCTCTTTTCCGATGCACTATTTCGTGTTTACTGTGTCCCACGCACCATCACATTGACGAATTAACGCAGAAATTGCGACGCTATGACATACTATAGGAACTATGTCATCTCTTTCCCAATCGTGTATTGTTTCCCCGGCAACGAAAGGGCTGACTGCTAGGAGTGGATTATCTCTTTTCCGATGCACTATTTCGTGTTTACTGTGTCCCACGCACCATCACATAGACGAATTAACGCAGAAATTGCGTCGCTATGAGATACTATAGGAACTATGCTATCTCTTTCCCAATCGTGTATTTTTTCCCCGGCAACGAAAGGGCTCTCTGCTAGGAGTGGATTATCTATTTTCCGATGCAGTATTTCGTGTTTACTGTGTCCCACGCACCATCACATTGACGAATTAACGCAGAAATTGCGTCGCTATGACATACTATAGGTACTTTGCCATGTCTTTCCCAATCGTGTTTTGTTTCCCCGGCAACGAAGGGCTTTCTGCTAGGAGTGGATTATCTCTTTTCCGGTGCACTATTTCGTGTTTACTGTGTCCCACGCACCTTCACATTGACGAATTAACGCAGAAATTACGTCGCTATGACATACTATAGGAACCATGCCTTCTGTTTATCAATCCTGTAACGTTTCCACGGGAACGACACAAATATCTTTTGGGAGTCGAGTATGTCTTTTGCGATGCACTATTCCTTCCTTACAGTATCCATCACACTCTCTCATTGAGGAATTAACACAGATAGTGTGTCGCTATGAAATACTATAGGTTCCATTCCTTTTGATTTCCAATCGTATATTGTTTCCTCGGAAGCGAAAGGGCTGTCTGCTAGGAGTGGATTCTCTCTTTTCCGATGCACTATTTCGTGTTTACTGTGTCCCACGCACCATGACATTGACGAATTAACGCAGAAATTGCGTCGCTATGACATACTATAGGAACTATGCCATCTCTTTCCCAATCGAGTATTGTTTCCCCGGCAACGAAAGGGCTTTCTGCTAGGAGTGGATTATCTCTCTTCCGATGCACTATTTCGTGTTTACTGTGTCCCACGCACCTTCACATTGACGAATTAACGCAGAAATTGCGTCGCTATGACATACTATAGGAACCATGCCTTCTGTTTATCATTCGTGTAACGTTTCCACGGGAACTACACAAATTTCTTTTGGGAGTCGAGTATCTCTTTTGCGATGCACTATTCCTTCCTTACAGTATCCATCACACTCTCTCATTGACGAATTAACACAGATAGTGCGTCGCTATGAAATACTATGGGTTCCATGCCTTCTTTTTCCCAATCGTGTATTGTTTCCCCGGCAACGAAAGGGCTTTCTGCTAGGAGTGGATTATCTCTCTTCCGATGCACTATTTCGTGTTTACTGTGTCCCACGCACCTTCACATTGACGAATTAACGCAGAAATTGCGTCGCTATGACATACTATAGGAACCATGCCTTCTGTTTATCATTCGTGTAACGTTTCCACGGGAACTACACAAATTTCTTTTGGGAGTCGAGTATCTCTTTTGCGATGCACTATTCCTTCCTTACAGTATCCATCACACTCTCTCATTGACGAATTAACACAGATAGTGCGTCGCTATGAAATACTATGGGTTCCATGCCTTCTTTTTCCCAATCGTGTATTGTTTCCACGGCAACGACAGGGTTGTCTGCTAGGAGTGGATTCTCTCTTTTCCGATGCACTATTTCGTGTTTACTGTGTCCCACGCACCATCACATTTACGAATTAACGCAGAAATTGCGTCGCTATGACATACTATGGGTACTTTGCCATGTCTTTCCCAATCGTGTTTTGTTTCCCCGGCAACGAAGGGCTTTCTGCTAGGAGTGGATTATCTCTTTTCCGATGCACTATTTCGTGTTTACTGTGTCCCACGCACCTTCACATTGACGAATTAACGCAGAAATTACGTCGCTATGACATACTATAGGAACCATGCCTTCTGTTTATCAATCCTGTAACGTTTCCACGGGAACGACACAAATATCTTTTGGGAGTCGAGTATGTCTTTTGCGATGCACTATTCCTTCCTTACAGTATCCATCACACTCTCTCATTGAGGAATTAACACAGATAGTGTGTCGCTATGAAATACTATAGGTTCCATTCCTTTTGATTTCCAATCGTATATTGTTTCCTCGGAAGCGAAAGGGCTGTCTGCTAGGAGTGGATTCTCTCTTTTCCGATGCACTATTTCGTGTTTACTGTGTCCCACGCACCATGACATTGACGAATTAACGCAGAAATTGCGTCGCTATGACATACTATAGGAACTATGCCATCTCTTTCCCAATCGAGTATTGTTTCCCCGGCAACGAAAGGGCTTTCTGCTAGGAGTGGATTATCTCTCTTCCGATGCACTATTTCGTGTTTACTGTGTCCCACGCACCTTCACATTGACGAATTAACGCAGAAATTGCGTCGCTATGACATACTATAGGAACCATGCCTTCTGTTTATCATTCGTGTAACGTTTCCACGGGAACTACACAAATTTCTTTTGGGAGTCGAGTATCTCTTTTGCGATGCACTATTCCTTCCTTACAGTATCCATCACACTCTCTCATTGACGAATTAACACAGATAGTGCGTCGCTATGAAATACTATGGGTTCCATGCCTTCTTTTTCCCAATCGTGTATTGTTTCCCCGGCAACGAAAGGGCTTTCTGCTAGGAGTGGATTATCTCTCTTCCGTTGCACTATTTCGTGTTTACTGTGTCCCACGCACCTTCACATTGACGAATTAACGCAGAAATTGCGTCGCTATGACATACTATAGGAACCATGCCTTCTGTTTATCATTCGTGTAACGTTTCCACGGGAACTACACAAATTTCTTTTGGGAGTCGAGTATCTCTTTTGCGATGCACTATTCCTTCCTTACAGTATCCATCACACTCTCTCATTGACGAATTAACACAGATAGAGCGTCGCTATGAAATACTATGGGTTCCATGCCTTCTTTTTCCCAATCGTGTATTGTTTCCCCGGCAACGAAAGGGCTTTCTGCTAGGAGTGGATTATCTCTCTTCCGATGCACTATTTCGTGTTTACTGTGTCCCACGCACCTTCACATTGACGAATTAACGCAGAAATTGCGTCGCTATGACATACTATAGGAACCATGCCTTCTGTTTATCATTCGTGTAACGTTTCCACGGGAACTACACAAATTTCTTTTGGGAGTCGAGTATCTCTTTTGCGATGCACTATTCCTTCCTTACAGTATCCATCACACTCTCTCATTGACGAATTAACACAGATAGTGCGTCGCTATGAAATACTATGGGTTCCATGCCTTCTTTTTCCCAATCGTGTATTGTTTCCCCGGCAACGAAAGGGCTTTCTGCTAGGAGTGGATTATCTTTCTTCCGATGCACTATTTCGTGTTTACTGTGTCCCACGCACCTTCACATTGACGAATTAACGCAGAAATTGCGTCGCTATGACATACTATAGGAACCATGCCTTCTGTTTATCATTCGTGTAACGTTTCCACGGGAACTACACAAATTTCTTTTGGGAGTCGAGTATCTCTTTTGCGATGCACTATTCCTTCCTTACAGTATCCATCACACTCTCTCATTGACGAATTAACACAGATAGTGCGTCGCTATGAAATACTATGGGTTCCATGCCTTCTTTTTCCCAATCGTGTATTGTTTCCCCGGCAACGAAAGGGCTTTCTGCTAGGAGTGGATTATCTCTCTTCCGATGCACTATTTCGTGTTTACTGTGTCCCACGCACCTTCACATTGACGAATTAACGCAGAAATTGCGTCGCTATGACATACTATAGGAACCATGCCTTCTGTTTATCATTCGTGTAACGTTTCCACGGGAACTACACAAATTTCTTTTGGGAGTCGAGTATCTCTTTTGCGATGCACTATTCCTTCCTTACAGTATCCATCACACTCTCTCATTGACGAATTAACACAGATAGTGCGTCGCTATGAAATACTATGGGTTCCATGCCTTCTTTTTCCCAATCGTGTATTGTTTCCCCGGCAACGAAAGGGCTTTCTGCTAGGAGTGGATTATCTCTCTTCCGATGCACTATTTCGTGTTTACTGTGTCCCACGCACCTTCACATTGACGAATTAACGCAGAAATTGCGTCGCTATGACATACTATAGGAACCATGCCTTCTGTTTATCATTCGTGTAACGTTTCCACGGGAACTACACAAATTTCTTTTGGGAGTCGAGTATCTCTTTTGCGATGCACTATTCCTTCCTTACAGTATCCATCACACTCTCTCATTGACGAATTAACACAGATAGTGCGTCGCTATGAAATACTATGGGTTCCATGCCTTCTTTTTCCCAATCGTGTATTGTTTCCCCGGCAACGAAAGGGCTTTCTGCTAGGAGTGGATTATCTCTCTTCCGATGCACTATTTCGTGTTTACTGTGTCCCACGCACCTTCACATTGACGAATTAACGCAGAAATTGCGTCGCTATGACATACTATAGGAACCATGCCTTCTGTTTATCATTCGTGTAACGTTTCCACGGGAACTACACAAATTTCTTTTGGGAGTCGAGTATCTCTTTTGCGATGCACTATTCCTTCCTTACAGTATCCATCACACTCTCTCATTGACGAATTAACACAGATAGTGCGTCGCTATGAAATACTATGGGTTCCATGCCTTCTTTTTCCCAATCGTGTATTGTTTCCCCGGCAACGAAAGGGCTTTCTGCTAGGAGTGGATTATCTCTCTTCCGATGCACTATTTCGTGTTTACTGTGTCCCACGCACCTTCACATTGACGAATTAACGCAGAAATTGCGTCGCTATGACATACTATAGGAACCATGCCTTCTGTTTATCATTCGTGTAACGTTTCCACGGGAACTACACAAATTTCTTTTGGGAGTCGAGTATCTCTTTTGCGATGCACTATTCCTTCCTTACAGTATCCATCACACTCTCTCATTGACGAATTAACACAGATAGTGCGTCGCTATGAAATACTATGGGTTCCATGCCTTCTTTTTCCCAATCGTGTATTGTTTCCCCGGCAACGAAAGGGCTTTCTGCTAGGAGTGGATTATCTCTCTTCCGATGCACTATTTCGTGTTTACTGTGTCCCACGCACCTTCACATTGACGAATTAACGCAGAAATTGCGTCGCTATGACATACTATAGGAACCATGCCTTCTGTTTATCATTCGTGTAACGTTTCCACGGGAACTACACAAATTTCTTTTGGGAGTCGAGTATCTCTTTTGCGATGCACTATTCCTTCCTTACAGTATCCATCACACTCTCTCATTGACGAATTAACACAGATAGTGCGTCGCTATGAAATACTATGGGTTCCATGCCTTCTTTTTCCCAATCGTGTATTGTTTCCCCGGCAACGAAAGGGCTTTCTGCTAGGAGTGGATTATCTCTCTTCCGATGCACTATTTCGTGTTTACTGTGTCCCACGCACCTTCACATTGACGAATTAACGCAGAAATTGCGTCGCTATGACATACTATAGGAACCATGCCTTCTGTTTATCATTCGTGTAACGTTTCCACGGGAACTACACAAATTTCTTTTGGGAGTCGAGTATCTCTTTTGCGATGCACTATTCCTTCCTTACAGTATCCATCACACTCTCTCATTGACGAATTAACACAGATAGTGCGTCGCTATGAAATACTATGGGTTCCATGCCTTCTTTTTCCCAATCGTGTATTGTTTCCCCGGCAACGAAAGGGCTTTCTGCTAGGAGTGGATTATCTCTCTTCCGATGCACTATTTCGTGTTTACTGTGTCCCACGCACCTTCACATTGACGAATTAACGCAGAAATTGCGTCGCTATGACATACTATAGGAACCATGCCTTCTGTTTATCATTCGTGTAACGTTTCCACGGGAACTACACAAATTTCTTTTGGGAGTCGAGTATCTCTTTTGCGATGCACTATTCCTTCCTTACAGTATCCATCACACTCTCTCATTGACGAATTAACACAGATAGTGCGTCGCTATGAAATACTATGGGTTCCATGCCTTCTTTTTCCCAATCGTGTATTGTTTCCCCGGCAACGAAAGGGCTTTCTGCTAGGAGTGGATTATCTCTCTTCCGATGCACTATTTCGTGTTTACTGTGTCCCACGCACCTTCACATTGACGAATTAACGCAGAAATTGCGTCGCTATGACATACTATAGGAACCATGCCTTCTGTTTATCATTCGTGTAACGTTTCCACGGGAACTACACAAATTTCTTTTGGGAGTCGTGTATCTCTTTTGCGATGCACTATTCCTTCCTTACAGTATCCATCACACTCTCTCATTGACGAATTAACACAGATAGTGCGTCGCTATGAAATACTATGGGTTCCATGCCTTCTTTTTCCCAATCGTGTATTGTTTCCCCGGCAACGAAAGGGCTTTCTGCTAGGAGTGGATTATCTCTCTTCCGATGCACTATTTCGTGTTTACTGTGTCCAACGCACCTTCACATTGACGAATTAACGCAGAAATTGCGTCGCTATGACATACTATAGGAACCATGCCTTCTGTTTATCATTCGTGTAACGTTTCCACGGGAACTACACAAATTTCTTTTGGGAGTCGTGTATCTCTTTTGCGATGCACTATTCCTTCCTTACAGTATCCATCACACTCTCTCATTGACGAATTAACACAGATAGTGCGTCGCTAAGAAATACTATGGGTTCCATGCCTTCTTTTTCCTAATCGTGTATTGTTTCCCCGGCAACGAAAGGGCTTTCTGCTAGGAGTGGATTATCTCTCTTCCGATGCACTATTTCGTGTTTACTGTGTCCCACGCACCTTCACATTGACGAATTAACGCAGAAATTGCGTCGCTATGACATACTATAGGAACCATGCCTTCTGTTTATCATTCGTGTAACGTTTCCACGGGAACTACACAAATTTCTTTTGGGAGTCGAGTATCTCTTTTGCGATGCACTATTCCTTCCTTACAGTATCCATCACACTCTCTCATTGACGAATTAACACAGATAGTGCGTCGCTATGAAATACTATGGGTTCCATGCCTTCTTTTTCCCAATCGTGTATTGTTTCCCCGGCAACGAAAGGGCTTTCTGCTAGGAGTGGATTATCTCTCTTCCGATGCACTATTTCGTGTTTACTGTGTCCCACGCACCTTCACATTGACGAATTAACGCAGAAATTGCGTCGCTATGACATACTATAGGAACCATGCCTTCTGTTTATCATTCGTGTAACGTTTCCACGGGAACTACACAAATTTCTTTTGGGAGTCGAGTATCTCTTTTGCGATGCACTATTCCTTCCTTACAGTATCCATCACACTCTCTCATTGACGAATTAACACAGATAGTGCGTCGCTATGAAATACTATGGGTTCCATGCCTTCTTTTTCCCAATCGTGTATTGTTTCCCCGGCAACGAAAGGGCTTTCTGCTAGGAGTGGATTATCTCTCTTCCGATGCACTATTTCGTGTTTACTGTGTCCCACGCACCTTCACATTGACGAATTAACGCAGAAATTGCGTCGCTATGACATACTATAGGAACCATGCCTTCTGTTTATCATTCGTGTAACGTTTCCACGGGAACTACACAAATTTCTTTTGGGAGTCGAGTATCTCTTTTGCGATGCACTATTCCTTCCTTACAGTATCCATCACACTCTCTCATTGACGAATTAACACAGATAGTGCGTCGCTATGAAATACTATGGGTTCCATGCCTTCTTTTTCCCAATCGTGTATTGTTTCCCCGGCAACGAAAGGGCTTTCTGCTAGGAGTGGATTATCTCTCTTCCGATGCACTATTTCGTGTTTACTGTGTCCCACGCACCTTCACATTGACGAATTAACGCAGAAATTGCGTCGCTATGACATACTATAGGAACCATGCCTTCTGTTTATCATTCGTGTAACGTTTCCACGGGAACTACACAAATTTCTTTTGGGAGTCGAGTATCTCTTTTGCGATGCACTATTCCTTCCTTACAGTATCCATCACACTCTCTCATTGACGAATTAACACAGATAGTGCGTCGCTATGAAATACTATGGGTTCCATGCCTTCTTTTTCCCAATCGTGTATTGTTTCCCCGGCAACGAAAGGGCTTTCTGCTAGGAGTGGATTATCTCTCTTCCGATGCACTATTTCGTGTTTACTGTGTCCCACGCACCTTCACATTGACGAATTAACGCAGAAATTGCGTCGCTATGACATACTATAGGAACCATGCCTTCTGTTTATCATTCGTGTAACGTTTCCACGGGAACTACACAAATTTCTTTTGGGAGTCGAGTATCTCTTTTGCGATGCACTATTCCTTCCTTACAGTATCCATCACACTCTCTCATTGACGAATTAACACAGATAGTGCGTCGCTATGAAATACTATGGGTTCCATGCCTTCTTTTTCCCAATCGTGTATTGTTTCCCCGGCAACGAAAGGGCTTTCTGCTAGGAGTGGATTATCTCTCTTCCGATGCACTATTTCGTGTTTACTGTGTCCCACGCACCTTCACATTGACGAATTAACGCAGAAATTGCGTCGCTATGACATACTATAGGAACCATGCCTTCTGTTTATCATTCGTGTAACGTTTCCACGGGAACTACACAAATTTCTTTTGGGAGTCGAGTATCTCTTTTGCGATGCACTATTCCTTCCTTACAGTATCCATCACACTCTCTCATTGACGAATTAACACAGATAGTGCGTCGCTATGAAATACTATGGGTTCCATGCCTTCTTTTTCCCAATCGTGTATTGTTTCCCCGGCAACGAAAGGGCTTTCTGCTAGGAGTGGATTATCTCTCTTCCGATGCACTATTTCGTGTTTACTGTGTCCCACGCACCTTCACATTGACGAATTAACGCAGAAATTGCGTCGCTATGACATACTATAGGAACCATGCCTTCTGTTTATCATTCGTGTAACGTTTCCACGGGAACTACACAAATTTCTTTTGGGAGTCGAGTATCTCTTTTGCGATGCACTATTCCTTCCTTACAGTATCCATCACACTCTCTCATTGACGAATTAACACAGATAGTGCGTCGCTATGAAATACTATGGGTTCCATGCCTTCTTTTTCCCAATCGTGTATTGTTTCCACGGCAACGACAGGGTTGTCTGCTAGGAGTGGATTCTCTCTTTTCCGATGCACTATTTCGTGTTTACTGTGTCCCACGCACCATCACATTTACGAATTAACGCAGAAATTGCGTCGCTATGACATACTATAGGTACTTTGCCATGTCTTTCCCAATCGTGTATTGTTTCCCCGGCAACGAAAGGGCTGTCTGCTAGGAGTGGATTCTCTCTTTTCCGATACACTATTTCGTGTTTACTGTGTCCCACACACCCTCACATTGACGAATTAACGCAGAAATTGCGTCGCTATGACATACTATAGGAACTATGCCATCTCTTTCCCAATCGTGTTTTGTTTCCCCGGCAACGAAAGGGCTGTCTGCTAGGAGTGGATTCTCTCTTTTCCGATGCACTATTTCGAGTTTACTGTGTCCCACGCACCCTCACATAGACGAATTAACGCAGAAATTGCGTCGCTATGAGATACTATAGGAACTATGCTATCTCTTTCCCAATCGTGTATTTTTTCCCCGGCAACGAAAGGGCTCTCTGCTAGGAGTGGATTATCTATTTTCCGATGCAGTATTTCGTGTTTACTGTGTCCCACGCACCATCACATTGACGAATTAACGCAGAAATTGCGTCGCTATGACATACTATAGGTACTTTGCCATGTCTTTCCCAATCGTGTTTTGTTTCCCCGGCAACGAAAGGGCTTTCTGCTAGGAGTGGATTATCTCTTTTCCGATGCACTATTTCGTGTTTACTGTGTCCCACGCACCTTCACATTGACGAATTAACGCAGAAATTATGTCGCTATGACATACTATAGGAACCATGCCTTCTGTTTATCAATCCTGTAACGTTTCCACGGGAACGACACAAATATCTTTTGGGAGTCGAGTATGTCTTTTGCGATGCACTATTCCTTCCTTACAGTATCCATCACACTCTCTCATTGACGAATTAACACAGATAGTGCGTCGCTATGAAATACTATGGGTTCCATGCCTTCTGTTTCCCAATCGTGTATTGTTTCCCTGGCAACGAATGGGCTTTCTGCTAGGAGTGGATTCTCTCTTTTCCGATGCACTATTTCGTGTTTACTGTGTCCCACGCACCATCACATTGTCGAATTAACGCAGAAATTGCGTCGCTATGACATACTATAATAACTATGTCATCTCTTTCCCAATCGTGTATTGTTTCCCCGGCAACGAAAAGGCTGTCTGCTAGAAGTGGATTCTCTCTTTTCCGATGCACTATTTCGTGTTTACTGTGTCCCACGCACCATCACATTGTCGAATTAACGCAGAAATTGCGTCGCTATGACATACTATAATAACTATGTCATCTCTTTCCCAATCGTGTATTGTTTCCCCGGCAACGAAAAGGCTGTCTGCTAGAAGTGGATTCTCTCTTTTCCGATGCACTATTTCGTGTTTACTGTGTCCCACGCACCTTCACATTGACGAATTAACGCAGAAATTGCGTCGCTATGACATACTATAGGAACCATGCCTTCTGTTTATCATTCGTGTAACGTTTCCACGGGAACTACACAAATTTCTTTTGGGAGTCGTGTATCTCTTTTGCGATGCACTATTCCTTCCTTACAGTATCCATCACACTCTCTCATTGACGAATTAACACAGATAGTGCGTCGCTATGAAATACTATGGGTTCCATGCCTTCTTTTTCCCAATCGTGTATTGTTTCCCCGGCAACGAAAGGGCTTTCTGCTAGGAGTGGATTATCTCTCTTCCGATGCACTATTTCGTGTTTACTGTGTCCCACGCACCTTCACATTGACGAATTAACGCAGAAATTGCGTCGCTATGACATACTATAGGAACCATGCCTTCTGTTTATCATTCGTGTAACGTTTCCACGGGAACTACACAAATTTCTTTTGGGAGTCGAGTATCTCTTTTGCGATGCACTATTCCTTCCTTACAGTATCCATCACACTCTCTCATTGACGAATTAACACAGATAGTGCGTCGCTATGAAATACTATGGGTTCCATGCCTTCTTTTTCCCAATCGTGTATTGTTTCCACGGCAACGACAGGGTTGTCTGCTAGGAGTGGATTCTCTCTTTTCCGATGCACTATTTCGTGTTTACTGTGTCCCACGCACCATCACATTTACGAATTAACGCAGAAATTGCGTCGCTATGACATACTATAGGTACTTTGCCATGTCTTTCCCAATCGTGTATTGTTTCCCCGGCAACGAAAGGGCTGTCTGCTAGGAGTGGATTCTCTCTTTTCCGATACACTATTTCGTGTTTACTGTGTCCCACACACCCTCACATTGACGAATTAACGCAGAAATTGCGTCGCTATGACATACTATAGGAACTATGCCATCTCTTTCCCAATCGTGTATTGTTTCCCCGGCAACGAAAGGGCTGTCTGCTAGGAGTGGATTCTCTCTTTTCCGATGCACTATTTCGAGTTTACTGTGTCCCACGCACCCTCACATAGACGAATTAACGCAGAAATTGCGTCGCTATGAGATACTATAGGAACTATGCTATCTCTTTCCCAATCGTGTATTTTTTCCCCGGCAACGAAAGGGCTCTCTGCTAGGAGTGGATTATCTATTTTACGATGCAGTATTTCGTGTTTACTGTGTCCCACGCACCATCACATTGACGAATTAACGCAGAAATTGCGTCGCTATGACATACTATAGGTACTTTGCCATGTCTTTCCCAATCGTGTTTTGTTTCCCCGGCAACGAAAGGGCTTTCTGCTAGGAGTGGATTATCTCTTTTCCGATGCACTATTTCGTGTTTACTGTGTCCCACGCACCTTCACATTGACGAATTAACGCAGAAATTATGTCGCTATGACATACTATAGGAACCATGCCTTCTGTTTATCAATCCTGTAACGTTTCCACGGGAACGACACAAATATCTTTTGGGAGTCGAGTATGTCTTTTGCGATGCACTATTCCTTCCTTACAGTATCCATCACACTCTCTCATTGACGAATTAACACAGATAGTGCGTCGCTATGAAATACTATGGGTTCCATGCCTTCTGTTTCCCAATCGTGTATTGTTTCCCTGGCAACGAATGGGCTTTCTGCTAGGAGTGGATTCTCTCTTTTCCGATGCACTATTTCGTGTTTACTGTGTCCCACGCACCATCACATTGTCGAATTAACGCAGAAATTGCGTCGCTATGACATACTATAATAACTATGTCATCTCTTTCCCAATCGTGTATTGTTTCCCCGGCAACGAAAAGGCTGTCTGCTAGAAGTGGATTCTCTCTTTTCCGATGCACTATTTGGTGTTTACTGTGCCCCACACACCGTCACATTGACGAATTAACGCAGAAATTGCGTCGCTATGACATACTATAGGAACTATGCCATCTCTTTCCCAATCGAGTATTGTTTCCCCGGCAACGAAAGGGCTGTCTGCTAGGAGTGGATTATCTCTTTTCCGATGCACTATTTCGAGTTTACTGTGTCCCACGCACCATCACATAGACGAATTAACGCAGAAATTGCGTCGCTATGAGATACTATAGGAACTATGTCATCTCTTTCCCAATCGTGTATTTCTTCCCCGGCAACGAAAGGGCTCTCTGCTAGGAGTGGATTATCTATTTTCCGATGCAGTATTTCGTGTTTACTGTGTCCCACGCACCATCACATTGACGAATTAACGCAGAAATTGCGTCGCTATGACATACTATAGGTACTATGCCATGTCTTTCCCAATCGTGTAATGTTTCCCCGGCAATGAAAGGGCTTTCTGCTAGGAGTGGATTATCTCTTTTCCGATGCACTATTTCGTGTTTACTGTGTCCCACGCCCCTTCACATTGACGAATTAACGCAGAAATTGCGTCGCTATGACATACTATAGGAACCATGCCTTCTGTTTATCAATCGTGTAACGTTTCCACGGGAACGACACAAATATCTTTTGGGAGTCGAGTATCTCTTTTGCGATGCACTATTCCTTCCTTACAGTATCCATCACACTCTCTCATTGACCAATTAACACAGATAGTGCGTCGCTATGAAATACTATGGGTTCCATTCCTTTTGTTTTCCAATCGTTTCCTCGGAAGCGAAAGGGCTGTCTGCTAGGAGTGGATTCTCTCTTTTCCGATGCACTATTTCGTGTTTACTTTGTCCCACGCACCATCACATTGACGAATTAACGCAGAAATTGCGTCGCTATGACATACTATAGGAACTATGCCATCTCTTTCCCAATCGAGTATTGTTTCCCCAGCAACGAAAGGGCTGTCTGCTAGGAGTGGATTATCTCTTTTCCGATGCACTATTTCGTGTTTACTGTGTCCCACGCACCATCACATAGACGAATTAACGCAGAAATTGCGTCGCTATGAGATACTATAGGAAATATGCTATCTCTTTCCCAATCGTGTATTTTTTTCCCCGGCAACGAAAGGGCTGTCTACTAGGAGTGGATTATCTCTTTTCCGATGCACTATTTCGTGTTTACTGTGTCCCACGCACCATCACATTTACGAATTAACGCAGAAATTGCGTCGCTATGACATACTATAGGTACTTTGCCATGTCTTTCCCAATCGTGTATTGTTTCCCCGGCAACGAAAGGGCTTTCTGCTAGGAGTGGATTATCTCTTTTCCGATGCACTATTTCGTGTTTACTGTGTCCCACGCACCCTCACATTGACGAATTAACGCAGAAATTGCGTCGCTATGACATACTATAGGAACCATGCCTTCTGTTTATCAATCCTGTAATGTTTCCACGGGAACGACACAAATATCTTTTGGGAGTCGAGTATCTCTTTTGCGATGCACTATTCCTTCCTTACAGTATCCATCACACTCTCTCATTGACGAATTAACACAGATAGTGCGTCGCTATGAAAAACTATGCGTTCCATTCCTTTTGTTTTCCAATCGTATATTGTTTCCTCGGAAGCGAAGGGGCTGTCTGCTAGGAGTGGATTCTCTCTTTTCCGATGCACTATTTCGTGTTTACTAGTTCCCACGCACCATCACATTAACGAATTAACGCAGAAATTGCGTCGCTATGACATACTATAGGAACTATGCCATCTCCTCCCAATCGTGTATTGTTTCCCGGGCAACGAAAGGGCTGTCTGCTAGGAGTGGATTCTCTCTTTTCCGATGCACTATATGGTGTTTACTGTGTCCCACGAACCATCACATTGACGAATTAACGCAGAAATTGCGTCGCTATGACATACTATAGGAACTATGCCATCTCTTTCCCAATGGTGTATTGTTTCCCCGGCAACGAAAGGGCTGTCTGCTAGGAGTGGATTATCTCTTTTCCGATGCACTATTTCGTGTTTACTGTGTCCCACGCACCATCACATAGACGAATTAACGCAGAAAATGCGTCGCTATGAGATACTATAGGAACTATGCTATCTCTTTCCCAATCGTGTATTTTTTTCCCCGGCAACGAAAGGGCTCTCTGCTAGGAGTGGATTATCTATTTTCCGATGCAGTATTTCGTGTTTACTGTGTCCCACGCACCATCACATTGGCGAATTAACGCAGAAATTGCGTCGCTATGACATACTATAGGTACTATGCCATGTCTTTCCCAATCGTGTATTGTTTCCCTGGCAACGAAAGGGCTTTCTGCTAGGAGTGGATTATCTCTTTTCCGATGCACTATTTCGTGTTTACTGTGTCCCACGCACCTTCACATTGACGAATTATCGCAGAAAATGCGTCGCTATGACATACTATAGGAACCATGCCTTCTGGTTATCAATCGTGTAACGTTTCCACGGTAACGACACAAATTTCTTTTGTTAGTCGAATTTCTTTTTTGCGGTGCACTATTCCTTCCTTACAGTATCCATCACACTCTCTCATTGACGAATTAACACAGATAGTGCGTCGCTTTGAAATACTATGGGTTCCATTCCTTTTGTTTTCCAATCGTATATTGTTTCCTCGGAAGCGAAGGGGCTGTCTGCTAGGAGTGGATTCTCTCTTTTCCGATGCACTATTTCGTGTTTACTAGTTCCCACGCACCATCACATTAACGAATTAACGCAGAAATTGCGTCGGTATGACATACTATAGGAACTATGCCATCTCTTTCCCAATCATGTATTGTTTCTCCGGCAACGAAGGGGCTGTCTGCTAGGAGTGGATTCTCTCTTTTGCGATGCACTATTTCGTGTTTACTGTGTCCCACGCACCATCACATTGACGAATTAACGCAGAAATTGCGTCGCTATTACATACTATAGGAACTATGCCATCACTTTCCCAAATCGTGTATTGTTTCCCCGGCAACGAAAGGGCTGTCTGCTAGGAGTGGATTCTCTCTTTTCCGATGCACTATTTCGTGTTTACTGTGTCCCACGCACCATCACATTGACGAATTAACGCAGAAATTGCGTCGCTATGACATACTATAGGAACTATGCCATCTCTTTCCCAATCGTGTATTGTTTCTCCGGCAACGAAAGGGCTGTCTGCTAGGAGTGGATTCTGTCTTTTCCGATGCACCATTTCGTGTTTACTGTGTCCCACGCACCATCACATTGACGAATTAACGCAGAAATTGCGTCGCTATGACATACTATTGGAACTATGACATCTCTTTCCCAATCGTGTATTGTTTCCCCGGCAACCAAAAGGCTGTCTGCTAGGAGTGGATTATCTCTTTTCTGATGGACTATTTCGTGTTTACTATGTCCCACACACCCTCACATTGACGAATTAACGCCGAAATTGCGTCGCTATGAAATACTATAGGAACTATGCCATCTCTTTCGCAATGGTGTATTGTTACCCGGCAACGAAAGGGCTGTCTGCTAGCAGTGGATTCTCTCTTTTCCGATGCACTATTTCGTGTTTACTGTGTCCCACAGACGATCACATTGACGAATTAACGCAGAAATTGCGGCGCTATTACATACTATAGTAACTATGCCATCTCTTTCCCAATCGTGTATTGTTTCCCCGGCAACGAAAGGGCTGTATGCTAGGAGTGCATTCTCTCTTTTCCGATGCACTATTTCGTGTTTACTGTGTCCCACGCACCATCACATTCACGAATTAACGCAGAAATTGCGTCGCTATGACATACTATAGGAACTATGCCATCTCCTCCCAATCGTGTATTGTTTCCCGGGCAACGAAAGGGCTGTCTGCTAGGAGTGGATTATCTCTTTTCCGATGCACTATTTCGTGTTTACTGTGTCCCAAACACGATCACATTGACGAATTAACGCAGAAATTGCGGCGCTATGACATACTATAGGAACTATGCCATCTCTTTCCCAATCGTGTATTGTTTCCCAGCAACTAAAGGGCTGTCTGCTAGGAGTGGATTCTCTCTTTTCCGATGCACTATTTCGTGTTTACTGTGTCCCACACACGATCACATGGACGAATTAACGCAGAAATTGCGGCGCTATGACACACAATAGGAACTATGCTATCTCTTTCCCAATCGTGTATTGTTTCCCCGGCAACGAAAGGGCTGTCTGCTAGGAGTGGATTCTCTCTTTTCCGATGCACTATTTCGTGTTTACTGTGTCCCACGCACCATCACATTGACGAATTAACGCAGAAATTGCGTCGCTATGACATACTATAGGAACTATGATATCTCTTTTCCAATCGTGTATTGTTTCCCGGAAACGAAAGGGCTGTATGCTAGGGGTGGATTCTCTCTTTTCCGATGCACTATTTCGTGTTTACTGTGTCTCACACACGATCACATGGACGAATTAACGCAGAAATTGCGGCGCTATGACATACTATAGGAACTATGCTATCTCTTTCCCAATCGTGTATTGTTTCCCCGGCAACGAAAGGGCTTTCTGCTAGGAGTGGATTATCTCTTTTCCGATGCACTATTTCGTGTTTACTGTGTCCCACGCACCTTCACATTGACGAATTAACGCAGAAATTGCGTCGCTATGACATACTATAGGTACCATGCCTTCTGTTTATCAATCGTGTAACGTTTCCACGGTAACGACACAAATTTCCTTTGTTCGTCGAATATCTTTTTTGCGGTGCACTATTCCTTCCTTACAGTATCCATCACACTCTCTCATTGACGATTTAACACAGATAGTGCGTCGCTATGAAATACTATGGGTTCCATTCCTTTTGTTTTCCAATCGTATATTGTTTCCTCGGAAGCGAAGGGGCTGTCTGCTAGGAGTGGATTCTCTTTTTTCCGATGCACTATTTCGTGTTTACTATGTCCCACGCACCATCACATTGACGAATTAACGCAGAAATTGCGTCGCTATGACATACTATAGGAACTATGCCATCTCTTTCCCAATCGTGTATTGTTTCCCCGGCAACGAAGGGGCTGTCTGCTAGGAGTGGATTCTCTCTTTTCCGATGCACTATTTCGTGTTTACTGTGTCCCACGCACCATCACATTGACGAATTAACGCAGAAATTGCGTCGCTATGACATACTATAGGAACTATGCCATCACTTTCCCAATCGTGTATTGTTTCCCCGGCAACGAAAGGGCTGTCTGCTAGGAGTGGATTCTCTCTTTTCCGATGCACTATTTCGTGTTTACTGTGTCCCACGCACCATCACATTGACGAATTAACGCAGAAATTGCGTCGCTATGACATACTATAGGAACTATGCCATCCCTTTCCCAATGGTGTATTGTTTCCCCGGCAGCGAAAGGGCTGTCTGCTAGCAGTGGATTCTCTCTTTTCCGATGCAATATTTCGTGTTTACTGTGTCCCACAGACGATCACATTGACGAATTAACGCAGAAATTGCGGCGCTATGACATACTATAGTAACTATGCCATCTCTTTCCCATCGTGTATTGTTTCCCCAGCAACGAAAGGGCTGTATGCTAGGAGTGGATTCTTTCTTTTCCGATGCACTATTTCGTGTTTACTGTGTCTCACGCACCATCACATTCACGAATTAACGCAGAAATTGCGTCGCTATGACATACTATAGGAACTATGCCATCTCTTTCCCAATCGTGTATTGTTTCCCCGGCAACGAAAGGGCTGTCTGCTAGGAGTGGATTATCTCTTTTCCGATGCACTATTTCGTGTTTACTGTGTCCCAAACACGATCACATTGACGAATTAACGCAGAAATTGCGTCGCTATGACATACTATAGGAACTATGCCATCTCCTTCCCAATCGTGTATTGTTTCCCCGGCAACAAAAGGGCTGTCTGCTAGGAGTGGATTCTCTCTTTTCCGATGCACTATTTCGAGTTTACTATGTCCCACACACCCTCACATTGACGAATTAACGCAGAATTTGCGTCGCTATGACATACTATAGGAACTATGCCATCTCTTTCCCAATCTTGTATTGTTTCCCCGGCAACGAAAGGGATGTCTGCTAGTAGTGGATTCTCTCTTTTCCGATGCACTATTTCGTGTTTACTGTGTCCCACACACGATCACATTGACGAATTAACGCAGAAATTGCGGCGCTATGACATACTATAGGAACTATGCCATCTCTTCCCCAATCGTGTATTGCTTCCCAGCAACTAAAGGGCTGTCTGCTAGGAGTGGATTCTCTCTTTTCCGATGCACTATTTCGTGTTTACTGTGTCCCACACACGATCACATGGACGAATTAACGCAGAAATTGCGGCGCTATGACATACTATAGGAACTATGCTATCTCTTTCCCAATCGTGTATTGTTTCCCCGGAAACGAAAGGGCTGTATGCTAGGAGTGGATTCTCTCTTTTCCCATGCACTATTTCGTATTTACTGTGTCCCACGCACCATCACATTGACGAATAAACGCAGAAATTGCGTCGCTATGACATACTATAGGAACTATGCCATCTCTTTCCCAATCGTGTATTGTTTCCCCGGCAACGAAAGGGCTGTATGCTAGGAGTGGATTCTCTCTTTTCTGATGCACTATTTCGTGTTTACTGTGTCCCACGCACCATCACATTCACGAATTAACGCAGAAATTGCGTCCCTATGACATACTATAGGAACTATGCCATCTCTTTCCCAATCGTGTATTGTTTGCCCGGCAACGAAAGGGCTGTCTGCTAGGAGTGGATTCTCTCTTTTCCGATGCACTATTTTGTGTATACTGTGTCCCACGCACCATCACATTGACGAATTAACGCAGAAATTGCGTCGCTATGACATACTATAGGAACTATGGCATCTCTTTCCCAATCGTGTATTGTTTGCCCGGCAACGAAAGGGCTGTAAGCTAGGAGTGGATTCTATCTTTTCCGATACACTATTTCGTGTTTCCCGTGTCCCACGCACCATCACATTGACGAATAAACGCAGAAATTGCGTCGCTATGACATACTATAGGAACTATGCCATTTCTTTCCCAATCGTGTATTGTTTCCCCGGCAACGAAAGGACTGTCTGCTAGGAGTGGATTCTCTCTTTTCCGATGCACTATTTCGTGTTTACTGTGTCCCACGCACCATCACATTGACGAATTAACGCAGAAATTGCGTCGCTATGACATACTGTAGGAACTATGCCATCTCTTTCCCAATCGTGTATTGTTTGCCCGGCAACGAAAGGGCTGTCTGCTAGGAGTGGATTCTCTCTTTTCCGATGCAGTATTTCGTGTATACTGTGTCCCACACACGATCACATTGACGAATTAACGCAGAAATTGCGGCGTTATGACATACTATACGAACTATGCCATCTCTTTCCCAATCGTGTATTGTTTCCCCGACAACGAAAGGGCTGTAAGCTAGGAGTGGATTCTATCTTTTCCGGTGCACTATTTCGTGTTTCCCGTGTCCCACGCACCTTCACATTGACGAATAAATGCAGAAATTGCGTCGCTATGACATACTATAGGAACTATGCCATCTCTTTCCCAATCGTGTATTGTTTCCCCGGCAACGAAAGGGCTTCTGCTAGGAGTGGATTCTCTCTTTTCCGATGCACTATTTCGTGTTTACTGTGTCCCACGCACCATCACATTGACGAATTAACGCAGAAATTGCGTCGCTATGACATACTATAGGAACTATGCCATCTCTTTCCCAATCGTGTATTGTTTCCCCGGCAACGAAAGGGCTGTCTGCTAGGAGTCGATTCTGTCTTTTCCGATGCACTATTTCGTGTTTAATGTGTCCCACACACCATCACATTGACGAATTAACGCAGAAATTGCGTCGCTATGACAAACTATAGGAACTATGCCATCTCTTTCCCAATCGAGCATTGTTTCCCCGGCAACGAAAGGGCTGTCTGCTAGGAGTGGAGTCTGTCTTTTCCGATGCACTATTTCGTGTTTACTGTGTCCCACGCACCATCACATTGACGAATTAACGCAGAAATTGCGTCGCTATGACATACTATAGGAACTATGCCATCTCTTTCCCAATCGTGTATTGTTTCCCCGGCAACGAAAGGGCTGTCTGCTAGGAGTCGATTGTCTCTTTTCCGATGCACTATTTCGTGTTTACTATGTCCCACACACCCTCACTTTGACGACTTAACACAGAAATTGCGCCGCTATGACATACTATAGGAACTATGCCATCTCTTTCCCAATCGTGTATTGTTTCCCCGGCAACGAAAGGGCTGTCTGCTAGGAGTGGATTCTCTTTTTTCCGATGCACTATTTCGTGTTTACTGTGTCCCACACACGATCACATTGACGAATTAACGCAGAAATTGCGGCGCTATGACATACTATAGGAACTATGCCATCTCTTTCCCAATCGTGTATTGTTTCCCCGGCAACGAAAGTGCTGTATGCTAGGAGTTGATTCTCTCTTTTCCGATGCACTATTTCGTGTTTACTGTGTCCCACACACGATCACAATGACGAATTAACGCAGAAAGTGCGGCGCTATGACATACTATAGGAACTATGCTATCTCTTCCCAATCGTGTATTGTTTCCCCGGCAACGAAAGGGCTGTATGCTAGGAGTGGATTCTCTCTTTTCCGATGCACTATTTCGTGTTTACTGTGTCCCACGCACCATCACATTGACGAATTGACGCAGAAATTGCTTCGCTATGACAAACTATAGGAACTATGCCATCTCTTTCCCAATCGACTATTGTTTCCCCGGCAACGAAAGGGCTGTCTGCTAGGAGTGCATTCTCTCTTTTCCGATGCATTATTTCGTGTTTACTGTCTCCCACGCACCATCACATTGACGAATTAACGCAGAAACTGCGTCGCTATGACATATTATAGGAACTATGCTATTTCTTCCCCAATCGTGTATTGTTTCCCCAGAAACGAAAGGGCTGTCTGCTAGGAGTGGATTATCTCTTTTCCGATGCACTATTTCGAGTTTACTGTGTCCTACGCACCATCACATAGACGAATTAACGCAGAAATTGCGTCGCTATGACATTCTATGGGAACTATGCTATCTCTTTCCCAATCGTGTATTGTTTCCCCGGCAAAGAAAGGGCTCTCTGCTAGGAGTGGATTCTCCCTTTTCCGATGCACTATTTCGTGTTAACTGTGTCCCACGCACCATCACATTGACAAATTAACGCAGAAATTCCCGTCGCTATGACATACTATAGGAACTATGCCATCTCTTTCCCAAACGTGTATTGTTTCCCCGGCAACGAAGGTTCTGTCTGCTAGGAGTGGATTATCTCTTTTCCGATGCACTATTTCATGTTTTCTGTGTCCCTCGCACCCTCACGTTGACGAATTAATGCAGAAATTGCGTCCTTATGACATACTATAGGAATCATGCCTTCTGTTTATCAATCGGGTAACGTTTCCACGGGAACGACACAAATTTCTTTTGGGAGTCGGGTATCTCTTTTGCGATGCACTATTCCTTCCTTACAGTATCCATCACACTCTCTCATTGACGAATTAACACAGATAGTGCGTCGCTATGAAATACTATGGGTTCCATGCCTTCTGTTTCCCATTCGTGTATTGTTTCCCCGGCAACGAAAGGGCTTTCTGCTAGGAGTGGATTATCTCTTTTCCGATGCACTACTTCGTGTATACTGTGTCCCACGCACCTTCACATTGACGAATTAACGCAGTAATTGCGTCGCTATGTCATACTATAGGAACTATGCCATCTCTTTCCCAATCGTGTATTGTTTCCCCGGCAACGAAAAGGCTGTCTGCTAGGAGTGGATTCTCTCTTTTCCGATGCACTATTTCGTGTTTACTGTGTTGCACGCACCATCACATTGACGAATTAACACAGAAATTGCGGCGCTATGATATACTATAGGAACTATGCCATCTCTTTTCCAATCGTGTATTGTTTCACCGGCAACGAAAGGGCTGTATGCTAGGAGTGGATTATCTCTTTTCCGATGCACTATTTCGTGTTTGCTATGTCCCACACACCCACACATTGACGACTTAACGCAGAAATTACGTCGCTATGACATACTATAGGAACTATGCTATCTCTTTCCCAATCGTGTATTGTTTCCCCGGCAACGAAAGGGCTCTCTGCTAGGTGTGGATTCTCTCTTTTCCGATGCACTATTTCGTGTTAACTGTGTCCCACGCACCATCACATTGACGAATTAACGCAGAAATTGCGTCGCTGTGACATACTATAAGAACTATGCCATCTCTTTCCCAAACGTGTATTGTTTCCCCGGCAACGAAGGTTCTGTCTGCTAGGAGTGGATTATCTCTTTTCCGATGCACTATTTCGTGTTTACTGTGTCCCACGCACCATCACATTGACGAATTAACGCAGAAATATCGTCGCTTTGACATACTATAGGAACTATGCCATCTCTTTCCTAATCGTGTATTGTTTCCCCGGCAACGAAAGGGCTGTCTGCTAGGAGATGATTCTCTTTTTTCCGATGCACTATTTCGTGTTTGCTATGTCCCACGCACCATCACATTGACGAATTAACGCAGAAATTGCGTCGCTATGACATACTATAAGAACTATGCCATCTCTTTCCCAATCGAGTATTGTTTCCCGGCAACGAAAGGGCTGTCTGCTAGGAGTGGATTATCTCTTTTCCGATGCACTATTTCGTGTTTACTGTGTCCCACGCACCATCACATTGACGAATTAACGCAGAAATATCGTCGCTATGACATACTATAGGAACTATGCCATCTCTTTCCCAATCGTGTATTGTTTCCCCGGCAACGAAAGGGCTGTCTGCTAGGAGATGATTCTCTTTTTTCCCTTGCACTATTTCGTGTTTGCTATGTCCCACGCACCATCACATTGACGAATTAACGCAGAAATTGCGTCGCTATGACATACTATAAGAACTATGCCATCTCTTTCCCAATCGTGTATTGCTTCCCGGCAACGAAAGGGCTGTCTGCTAGGAGTGGATTATCTCTTTTCCGATGCACTATTTCGTGTTTACTGTGTCCCACGCACCATCACATTGACGAATTAACGCAGAAATATCGTCGCTATGACATACTATAGGAACTATGCCATCTCTTTCCCAATCGTGTATTGTTTCCCCGGCAACGAAAGGGCTGTCTGCTAGGAGTGGATTCTCTCTTTTCCGATGCACTATTTCGTGTTTACTGTGTCCCACGCACCATCACATTGACGAATTAACGCAGAAATTGCGCTGCTATGACATACTATAGGAACTATGCTATCTCTTTCCCAATCGTGTATTGTTTCCCCATCAACGAAAGGCTGTCTGCCAGGAGTGGATTATCTCTTTTCCGATGCACTATTTCGTGTTTGCTATGTCCCACACACCCTCACATTGACGAAATAACGCAGAAATTGCGTCGCTATGACATACTATAGGAACTATGCCATCTCTTTCCCAATCGTGTATTGTTTCCCCGGCAACGAAAGGGCAGTCTGCTAGGAGTGGATTCTCTCTTTTCCGATGCACTATTTCGTGTTTACTGTGTCCCACACACGATCACATGGACGAATAAACGCAAGAAATTGCGTCGCTATGACATACTATAGGAACTATGATATCTCTTTCTCAATCGTGTATTGTTTCACCGGCTACGAAAGGGCTGTATGCTAGGTGTGGATTCTCTCTTTTCCGATGCACTATTTCGTGTCTATTGTGTGCCACGCACCATCACATTCACGAATTAACGCAGAAATATCGTCGCTATGACATACTATAGGAACTATGCCATCTCTTTCCCAATCGTGTATTGTTTCCCCGGCAACGAAGGGGCAGTCTGCTAGGAGTGGATTCTCTCTTTTCCGATGCACTATTTCGTGTTTCTGTGTCCCACACACGATCACATGGACGAATAAACGCAGAAATTGCGTCGCTATGACATACTATAGGAACTATGCCATCTCTTTCCCAATCGTGTATTGTTTCACCGGCTACGAAAGGGCTGTCTGCTAGGAGTGGATTATCTCTTTTCCGATGCACTATTTCGTGTTTACTGTGTCCCACGCACCATCACATTGACGAATTAACGCAGAAATATCGTCGCTATGACATACTATAGGAACTATGCCATCTCTTTCCCAATCGTGTATTGTTTCCCCGGCAACGAAAGGGCTGTCTGCTAGGAGATGATTCTCTTTTTTCCGATGCACTATTTCGTGTTTGCTATGTCCCACGCACCATCACATTGACGAATTAACGCAGAAATTGCGTCGCTATGACATACTATAGGAACTATGCCATCTCTTTCCCAATCGTGTATTGTTTCCCCGGCAACGAAAGGGCAGTCTGCTAGGAGTTGATTCTCTCTTTTTCGATGCACTATTTCGTGTTTACTGTGTCCCACACACGATCACATTGACGAATTAACGCAGAAATTGCGGCGCTATGACATACTATAGGAACTATGCCATCTCTTTCCCAATCGTGTATTGTTTCCCCAGCAACGAAAGGGCTGTCTGCTAGGGGTGGATTCTCTCTTTTCCGATGCACTATTTCGTGTTTACTGTGTCCCACACACGATCACATGGACGAATTAACGCAGAAATTGCGGCGCTATGACATACTATAGGAAGTATGCTATCTCTTTCCCTATCGTGTATTGTTTCCCCGGCAACGAAAGGGCTGTATGCTAGGTGTGGATTCTCTCTTTTCCGATGCACTATTTCGTGTTTATTGTGTCCCACGCACCATCACATTCACGAATTAACGCAGAAATTCCGTCGCTATGACATACTATAGGAACTATGCCATCTCTTTCCCAATCGTGTATTGTTTGCCCGGTAACGAAAGGGCTGTCTGCTAGGAGTGGATTCTCTCTTTTCCGATGCACTATTTCGTGTTTACTGTGTCCCACGCACCATCACATTGACGAATTAACGCAGAAATATCGTCGCTATGACATACTATAGGAACTATGCCATCCCTTTCCCAATCGTGTATTGTTTCCACGGCAACGAAAGGGCTGTCTGCTAGGAGATGATTCTCTTTTTTCCGATGCACTATTTCGTGTTTGCTATGTCCCACGCAACATCACATTGACGAATTAACGCAGAAATTGCGTCTTTATGACATACTATAAGAACTATGCGGTCTCTTTCCCAATGGTGTATTGTTTCCAGGCAACGAAAGGGCTTTCTGCTAGGAGTGGATTATCTTTTTTCCGATGCACTATTTCGTGTTTACTATGTCCCACACACCCTCGCATTGACGAATTAACGCAGAAATTGCTGCACTATGACATACTATAGGAACTATGATATCTCTTTCCCAATCGTGTATTGTTTCCCCGTAACGAAAGGGCTGTATGCTAGGAGTGGATTCTCTCTTTTCCCATGCACTATTTCGTGTTTACTGTGTCCCACGCACCATCACATTGACGAATTAACGCAGAAATTGCGTCGCTATGACATACTGTAGGAACTATGCCATCTCTTTCCCAATCGTGTATTGTTTCACCGGCTACGAAAGGGCTGTCTGCTAGGAGTGGATTATCTCTTTTCCGATGCACTATTTCGTGTTTACTGTGTCCCACGCACCATCACATTGACGAATTAACGCAGAAATATCGTCGCTATGACATACTATAGGAACTATGCCATCTCTTTCCCAATCGTGTATTGTTTCCCCGGCAACGAAAGGGCTGTCTGCTGGGAGATGATTCTCTCTTTTCCGATGCACTATTTCGTGTTTACTGTGTTACACGCACCATCACATTGACGAATTAACGCAGAAATTGCGGCGCTATGACATACTATAGGAACTATGCCATCTCTTTCCCAATCGTTTATTGTTTCCCCGGCAACGAAAGGGCAGTCTGCTAGGTGTGGATTCTCTCTTTTCCGATGCACTATTTCGTGTTTACTGTGTCCCACACACGATCACATGGAGGAATAAACGCAAGAAATTGCGTCGCTATGACATACTATAGGAACTATGCCATCTCTTTCTCAATCGTGTATTGTTTCACCGGCTACGAAAGGGCTGTATGCTAGGTGTGGACTCTCTCTTTTCCGATGCACTATTACGTGTCTATTGTGTCCCACGCACCATCACATTCACGAATTATCGCAGAAATTGCGTCGCTATGACATACTATAGGTACTATGCCATCTCTTTCCCAAACGTGTATTGTTTCCGCGGCAACGAAGGTTCTGTCTGCTAGGAGTGGATTATCTCTTTTCCGATGCACTATTTCGTGTATACTGTGTCCCACGAACCTTCACATTGACGAATTAACGCAGAAATTGCGTCGCTATGACATACTATAGGAACTATGCCATCTCTTTCCCAATCGTGTATTGTTTCCGCGGCAACGAAAAGGCTGTCAGCTAGGAGTGGATTCTCTCTTTTCCGATGCACTATTTCGTGTTTACTGTGTTACACGCACCATCACATTGACGAATTAACGCAGAAATTGCGGCGCTATGACATACTATTGGAACTATGCTATCTCTTTCCCAATCGTGTATTGTTTCCCCAGCAACGAAAGGCTGTCTGCTAGGAGTGGATTATCTCTTTTCCGATGCACTATTTCGTGTTTACTGTGTCCCACACACGATCACAAGGACGAATTAACGCAGAAATTGCGGCGCTATGACATACTATAGGAAGTATGCTATCTCTTTCCCAATCGTGTATTGTTTCCGCGGCAACGAAAGGGCTGTATGCTAGGAGATGATTCTCTTTTTTCCGATGCACTATTTCGTGTTTGCTATGTCCCACGCACCATCACATTGACGAATTAACGCAGAAATTGCGTCGCTATGACATACTATAGGAACTATGCCATCTCTTTCCCAATCGTGTATTGCTTCCCCGGCAACGAAAGGGCTGTCTGCTAGGGGTGGATTCTCTCTTTTCCGATGCACTATTTCGTGTTTACTGTGTCCCACACACGATCACATGGACGAATTAACGCAGAAATTGCGGCGCTATGACGTACTATAGGAAATATGCCATCTCTTTCCCAATCGTGTATTGTTTGCCCGGTAACGAAAGGGCTGTCTGCTAGGAGTGGATTCTCTCTTTTCCGATGCACTATTTCGTGTTTACTGTGTCCCACGCACCATCACATTGACGAATTAACGCAGAAATATCGTCGCTATGACATACTATAGGAACTATGCCATCCCTTTCCCAATCGTGTATTGTTTCCACGGCAACGAAAGGGCTGTCTGCTAGGAGATGATTCTCTTTTTTCCAATGCACTATTTCGTGTTTGCTATGTCCCACGCAACATCACATTGACGAATTAACGCAGAAATTGCGTCTTTATGACATACTATAAGAACTATGCGGTCTCTTTCCCAATCGTGTATTGTTTCCCGGCAACGAAAGGGCTTTCTGCTAGGAGTGGATTATCTCTTTTCCGATGCACTATTTCGTGTTTACTATGTCCCACACACCCTCGCATTGACGAATTAACGCAGAAATTGCTGCACTATGACATACTATAGGAACTATGATATCTCTTTCCCAATCGTGTATTGTTTCCCCGGCAACGAAAGGGCTGTATGCTAGGAGTGGATTCTCTCTTTTCCCATGCACTATTTCGTGTTTACTGTGTCCCACGCACCATCTCATTGACGAATTAACGCAGAAATTGCGTCGCTATGACATACTATAGGAACTATGCCATCTCTTTCCCAATCGTGTATTGTTTCCCCGGCAACGAAACGGCTGTCTGCTAGGAGTGGATTCTCTCTTTTCCGATGCACTATTTCGTGTTTACTGTGTCCCACGCACCATCACATTGACGAATTAACGCAGAAATTGCGGCGCTATGACATACTATAGGAACTATGCCATCTCTTTCCCAATCGTGTATTGTTTCCGGCAACGAAAGGGCTGTCTGCTAGGAGTGGATTCTCTCTTTTACGATGCACTATTTCGTGTTTACTGTGTCCCGCACACGATCACATTGACGAATTAACGCAGAAATTGCGGCGCTATGACATACTATTGGGAACTCTGCCATCTCTTTCCCAATCGTGTATTGTTTAACCCGGTAAAGAAAGGGCTGTCTGCTAGGAGTGGTTTCTCTCTTTTCCGATGCACTATTTCGTGTTTACTGTGTCCCACGCACCATCACATTGACGAATTAACGCAGAAATTGCGTCGCTATGACATACTATAGGAACTATGCCATCTCTTTCCCAATCGTGTATTGTTTCCCCGGCAACGAAAGGGCTGTCTGCTAGGAGTGGATTCTCTCTTTTCCGATGCACTATTTCGTGTTTACTGTGTCCCACACACGATCACATTGACGAATTAACGCAGAAATTGCGGCGCTATGACATACTATAGGAACTATGCCATCTCTTTCCCAATCGTGTATTGTTTCCCCGGCAACGAAAGGGCTGTATGCTAGGTGTGGATTCTCTCTTTTCCGATGCACTATTTCGTGTTTATTGTGTCCCACGCACCATCACATTGACGAATAAACGCAGAAATTGCGTCGCTATGACATACTATAGGAACTATGCCATCTCTTTCCCAATCGTGTATTGTTTCCCCGGCAACGAAAGGGCTGTCTGCTAGGAGTGGATTCTCTCTTTTCCGATGCACTATTTCGTGTTTACTGTGTCCCACGCACCATCACATTGACGAATTAATGCAGAAATTGCGTCGCTATGACATACTATAGGAACTATGATATCTCTTTCCCAATCGTGTATTGTTTCCCTGGCAACGAAAGGGCTGTATGCTAGGAGTGGATTCTCTCTTTTCCGATGCACTATTTCGTGATTACTGTGTCCCACGCACCATCACATTCACGAATTAATGCAGAAATTGCGTCGCTATGACATACTATAAGAACTATGCCATCTCTTTCCCAACCGTGTATTGTTTCCCCGGCAACGAAAGGGCTGTGTGCTAGGAGCTGATTATCTCTTTTCCGTTGCACTATTTCGTGTTTACTGTGTCCCACACACCCTCACATTGACGAATTAACGCAGAAATTGCGTCGCTATGACATACTATAGGAACTATGCCATCTCTTTACCAATCGTGTATTGTTTCCCCGGCAACGAAAGGGCTGTCTGTTAGGAGTGGATTCTCTCTTTTCCGATGCACTATTTTGTGTGTACTGTGTCCCACGCACCATCACATTGACGAATAAACGGAGAAATTGCGTCGCTATGTCATACTATAGGAACCATGACGTGTCTTTCCCAACCGTGTATTGTTTCCCCGGCAACAAAAGGGCTGTCTGCTAGGAGTGGATTCTCTCTTTTCCGATGCACTATTTCGTGTTTACGGTGTCCCACACACGATCACATGGACGAATTATCGCAGAAATTGCGGCGCTATGTCATACTATAGGAACTATGCTATCTCTTTCCCAATCGTGTATTGTTTCCCCGGCAACGAAAGGGCTGTATGCTAGGAGTGGATTCTATCTTTTCCGATGCACTATTTCGTGTTTCCTGTGTCCCACGCACCCTCACATTGACGAATAAACGCAGAAATTGCGTCGCTATGACATACTATAGGAACTATGCTTTCTCTTTCCCAATCGTGTATTGTTTCCACGGCAACGAAAGGGCTGTCTGGTAGGAGTGGATTCTCTCTTTTCCGATGCACTATTTCGTGTTTACTGTGTCCCACGCACCATCACATTGACGAATTAACGCAGAAATTGCGTCGCTATGACATACTATAGGAACTATGATATCTCTTTCCCAATCGTGTATTGTTTCCCCGGCAACGAAAGGGCTGTCTGCTAGGAGTGGATTCTCTCTTTTCCGATATACTATGTCGTGTTTACTGTGACCCACACACGATCACATGGACGAATTAACTCAGAAATTGCGGCGCTATGACATATTATAGGAACTATGCCATCTCTTTCCCAATCGTGTATTGTTTCCCCGGCAATGAAAGGGCTGTAAGCTAGGAGTGGACTCTATCTTTTCCGATGTACTATTTCGTGTTTCCTGTGTCCCACGCACCATCACATTGACGAATAAACGCAGAAATTGCGTCGCTATGACATACTATAGGAACTATGCCATCTCTTTCCCAATCGTGTATTGTTTCCCCGGCAACGAAAGGGCTGTCTGCTAGGAGTGGATTCTCTCATTTCCGATGCACTATTTTGTGTTTACTGTGTCCCACGCACCATCACATTGACGAATTAATGCAGAAATTGCGTCGCTATGACATACTATAGGAACTATGATATCTCTTTCCCAATCGTGTATTGTTTCCCTGGCAACGAAAGGGCTGTATGCTAGGAGTGGATTCTCTCTTTTCCGATGCACTATTTCGTGATTACTGTGTCCCACGCACCATCACATTCACGAATTAATGCAGAAATTGCGTCGCTATGACATACTATAGGAACTATGCCATCTCTTTCCCAACCGTGTATTGTTTCCCCGGAAACAAAAGGGCTGTGAGCTAGGAGTTGATTATCTCTTTTCCGGTGCACTATTTCGTGTTTACTGTGTCCCACACACCCTCACATTGACGAATTAACGCAGAAATTGCGTCGCTATGACATACTATAGGAACTATGCCATCTCTTTACCAATCGTGTATTGTTTCCCCGGCAACGAAAGGGCTGTCTGCTATTAGTGGATTCTCTCTTTTCCGATGCACTATTTTGTGTTTACTGTGTCCCACGCACCATCACATTGACGAATAAACGGAGAAATTGCGTCGCTATGACATACTATAGGAACCATGACATGTCTTTCCCAACCGTGTATTGTTTCCCCGGCAACAAAAGGGCTGTCTGCTAGGAGTGGATTCTCTCTTTTCCGATGCACTATTTCGTGTTTACGGTGTCCCACACACGATCACATGGACGAATTATCGCAGAAATTGCGGCGCTCTGTCATACTATAGGAACTATGCTATCTCTTTCCCAATCGTGTATTGTTTCCCCGGCAACGAAAGGGCTGTATGCTAGGAATGGATTCTATCTTTTCTGATGCACTATTTCGTGTTTCCTGTGTCCCACGCACCCTCACATTGACGAATAAACGCAGAAATTGCGTCGCTATGACATACTATAGGAACTATGCTTTCTCTTTCCCAATCGTGTATTGTTTCCACGGCAACGAAAGGGCTGTCTGCTAGGAGTGGATTCTCTCGTTTTCGATGCACTATTTCGTGTTTACTATGTCCCACACACCTTCATATTGACGAATTAACGCAGAAATTGCGTCGCTATGACATACTATAGGAACTATGCCATCTCTTTCCCAATCGTGTATTGTTTCCCCGGCAACGAAAGGGCTGTCTGCTAGGAGTGGATTCTCTCTTTTCCGATGCACTATTTCGTGTTTACTGTGTCCCACGCACCATCACATTGACGAAATAACGCAGAAATTGCATCGCTATGACATACTATAGGAACTATGATATCTCTTTCCCAATCGTGTATTGTTTCCCCGGCAACGAAAGGGCTGTATGCTAGGAGTGGATTCTGTCTTTTCCGATGCACTATTTCGTGTTTACTGTGTCCCACGCACCATCACATTGACGAATAAACGCAGAAATTGCGTCACTATGACATACTATAGGAACTATGCCATTTCTTTCCCAATCGTGTATTGTTCCCCTCCAACGAAAGGGCTGCCTGCAAGGAGTGGATTCTCTCTTTTCCGATGCACTATTTCGTGTTTACTGTGTCCCTCACACCATCACATTGACGAATTAACGCAGAAATTGCGTCGCTATGACATACTGTAGGAACTATGCCATCTCTTTCCCAATCGTGTATTGTTTCCCCTGCAACGAAAGGGCTGTCTGCTAGGAGTGGATTCTCTCTTTTCCGATGCACTATTTCGTGTTTACTATGTCCCACGCACCATCACGTTGACGAATTAACGCAGAAATTGCGCCGTTATGACATACTATAGGAACTATGCCATCTCTTTCCCAATCGTGTATTGTTTCCCCGTCAACGAAAGGGCGGACTGCTATGACTGGATTCTCTCTTTTCCGATGCTCTATTTCGTGTTTACTGTGTCCCACGCACATTCACATTGACGAATTACGCAGAAACTGCGTCGCTATGACATACTATAGGAACTATGCCATCTCCTTCCCAATCGTATATTGTTTCCCCGGCAACGAAAGGGCTGCCTGCAAGGAGTGGATTCTCTCTTTTCCGATGCACTATTTCGTGTTTACTGTGTCCCACACACCATCACATTGACGAATTAACGCAGAAATTGCGTCGCTATGACATACTGTAGGAACTATGCCATCTTTTTTCCCAATCGTGTATTGTTTCCCCGGCAACGAAAGGGCTGTCTGCTAGGAGTGGATTCTTTCTTTTCCGATGCACTATTTCGTGTTTACTGTGTCCCACGCACCATCACATTGACGAATTAACGCAGAAATTGCGTCGCTATGACATACTATAGGAACTATGTTATCTCTTTCCCAATCGTGTATTGTTTCCCCCGCAACGAAAGGGCTGTATGCTAGGAGTGGATTCTGTCTTTTCCGATGCACTATTTCGTGTTTACTGTGTCCCACGCACCATCACATTGACGAATAAACGCAGAAATTGCGTCGCTATGACATACTATAAGAACTATGCCATCTCTTTCCCAATCGTGTATTGTTTCCCCTCTAACGAAAGGGCTGCCTGCAAGGAGTGGATTCTCTCTTTTCCGATGCACTATTTCGTGTTTACTGTGTCCCACACACCATCACATTGACGAATTAACGCAGAAATTGCGTCGCTATGACATACTGTAGGAACTATGCCATCTCTTTCCCAATCGTGTATTGTTTCCCCTGCAACGAAAGGGCTGTCTGCTAGGAGTGGATTCTCTCTTTTCCGATGCACTATTTCGTGTTTACTATGTCCCACGCACCATCACGTTGACGAATTAACGCAGAAATTGTGCCTTTATGACATACTATAGTAACTATGTCATCTCTTTCCCAATCGTGTATTGTTTCCCCGGCAACGAAAGGGCTGTCTGTTAGGAGTGGATTCTCTCTTTTCCGATGCACTATTTTGTGTTTACTGTGTCCCACGCACCATCACATTGACGAATAAACGGAGAAATTGCGTCGCTATGACATACTATAGGAACTATGCCATCTCTTTCCCAATCGTGTATTGTTTCCCCGGCAACAAACGGGCTGTCTGCTAGGAGTGGATTCTCTCTTTTCCGATGCACTGTTTCGAGTTTACTATGTCCCACACACCCTCACATTGACGAATTAACGCAGAAATTGCGTCGCTATGACATACTATAGGAACTATGACATCTCTTCCCCAATCGTGTATTGCTTCCCCGGCAACGAAAGGGCTGTCTGCTAGGAGTGGATTCTCTCTTTTCCGGTGGCTATTTCGTGTTTACTGTGTCCCACACACGATCACATTGACGAATTAACGCAGAAATTGCGGCGCTATGACATACTATAGGAACTATGCCATCTCTTTACCAATCGTGTATTGTTTCCCCGGCAACGAAAGGGCTGTATGCTAGGAGTGGATTCTGTCTTTTCCGATGCACTATTTCGTGTTTCCTGTGTCCCACGCACCATCACATTGTCGAATAAAAACAGAAATTGCGTCGCTATGACATACTATAGGAACTATGCTTTCTCTTTCCCAATCGTGTATTGTTTCCACGGCAACGAAAGGGCTGTCTGCTAATAGTGGATTCTCTCTTTTCCGATGCACTATTTCGTGTTTACTATGTCCCACACACCCTCATATTGACGAATTAACGCAGAAATTGCGTCGCTATGCCATACTATAGGAACTATGCCATCTCTTTCCCAATCGTGTATTGTTTCCCCGGCAACGAAAGGGCTGTCTGCTAGGAGTGGATTCTCTCTTTTCCGATGCACTATTTCGTGTTTACTGTGTCCCACACACGATCACATTGACGAATTAGCGCAGAAATTGCGGCGCTATGACATACTATAGGAACTATGCCATCTCTTTCCGAATTGTGTATTGTTTCCCCAGCAACGAAAGGGCTGTCTGCTATATGTGGATTCTCTCTTTTCCGATGCACTATCTAGTGTTGATTGTGTCCCACGCACCATCACATTGACGAATTAACGCAGAAATTGCGTCGCTATGACATACTATAGGAACTATGTCATCTCTTTCCCAATCGTGTATTGTTTCACCAGCAACGAAAGGGCTGTCAGCTAGGAGTGGATTCTCTCTTTTCCGATGCACTATTTCGTGTTTACTGTGTCCCTCGCACCATCACATTGACGAATAAACGCAGAAATTGCGCCGATACGACATACTATAGGAACTATGCCATCTCTTTCCCAATCGTGTATTGTTTCCCCGGCAACAAAAGGGCTGTCTGCTAGGAGTGGATTCTCTCTTTTCCGATGCACTATTTCGTGTTTCCTGTGTCCCACGCACCATCACATTGACGAATAAACGCAGAAATTGCGTCGCTATGACATACTATAGGAACTATGCCATCTCTTTCCCAATCGTGTATTGTTTCCCCGGCAACGAAAGGGCTGTATGCTAGGAGTGGATTCTCTCTTTTCCGATGCACTATTTCGTGCTTACTGTGTCCCACACACGATCACATTGACGAATTAACGCAGAAATTGCGGCGCTATGACATACTATAGGAACTATGCCATCTCTTTCCCAATCGTGTTGTTTCCCCGGCAACGAAAGGGCGGACTGCTAAGACTGGATTCTCTCTTTTCCGATGCTCTATTTCGTGTTTACTGTGTCCCTCGCACCATCACATTGACGAATTAACGCAGAAATTGCGTCGCTATGACATACTATAGGAACTATGCCACCTCTTTCCCAATCGAGTATTGTTTCCCCGGCAACGAAAGGGCTGTCTGCTAGGAGTGGATTCTCTCTCTTCCGATGCACTATTTCATGATTACTATGTCCCACGCACCCTCACGTTGACGAATTAACGCAGAAATTGCGTCGCTATGACATACTATAGGAACTATGCCATCTCTTTCCCAATCGAGTATTGTTTCCCCGGAAACGAAAGGGCTGTCTGCTAGGAGTGGATTATCTGTTTTCCGATGCACTATTTCGTGTTTACTGTGTCCCACGCACAATCACATTAACGAATTAACGCAGAAATTGCGTCGCTATGACATACTATAGGTACTATGCCATGTCTTTCCCAATCGTGTATTGTTTCTCCAGCAACGAAAGGGCTGTCTGCTAGGAGTGGATCCTCTCTTTTCCGATACACTATATCGTGTTTACTGTGTCACACGCACTTTCACATTGACGAATTAACGCAGAAATTGCGTCGCTTTGACATACCATAGGAACTATGCCATCTCTTTCCCAATCGTGTATTGTTTCCCCGGCAACGAAAGGGCTGTCTGCTAGGAGTGGATTATCTCTTTTCCGATGCACTATTTCGTGTTTACTGTGTCCCACGCACCATCACATTGACGAATAAACGCAGAAATTGCGTCGCTATGACATACTATAGGAACTATGCCATCTCTTTCCCAATCGTGTATTGTTCCCCCGGCAACGAAAGGGCTGTCTGCTAGGTGTGGATTCTTTTTTTTCCGATGCACTATTTCATGTTTACTATGTCCCACACACCCTCACAATGACGAATTAACGCAGACATTGCGTCGCTATGACATACTATAGGAACTATGCTATCGCTTCCCAATCGTGTATTGTTTCCCCGGCAACGAAGGTTCTGTCTGGTAGGAGTGGATTATCTCTTTTCTGATGCACTATTTCATGTTTTCTGTGTCCCTCGCACCCTCATGTTGGCGAATTAATGCAGAAATTGCGTCGTTATGACATACTATAGGAACCATGCCTTCTGTTTATCAATCGTGTAACGTTTCCACGGGAACGACACAAATTTCTTTTGAGAGTCGAGTATCTCTATTGCGATGCACTTTTCCTTCCTTACAGTATCCATCACACTCTCTCATTGACGAATTTACACAGATAGTGCGTCGCTATGAAATGCATTGGGTTCCATGCCTTCTGTTTCCCAATCGTGTATTTTTTCCCCGGCAACGAAAGGGCTTTCTGCTAGGAGTGGATTATCTCCTTTCCGATGCACTATTTCGTGTTTACTATGTCCCACGCACCCTCACATTGACGAATTAACGCAGAAATTGCGTCGCTATGACATACTATAGGAACTATGCCATCTCTTTCCCAATCGTGTATTGTTTCCCCGGCAACGAAAGGGCTGTCTGCTAGGAGTGGATTCTCTCTTTTATGATGCACTATTTCGTGTTTACTGTGTTACACGCACCATCACATTGACGAATTAACGCAGAAATTGCGGCGCTATGACATACTATAGGAACTATGCCATCTCTTTCCCAATCGTATTGTTACCCCGGCAACGAAAGGGCTGTCTGCTAGGAGTGGATTCTCTATTATCCGATGCACTATTTCGTGTTTACTGTGTCCCACGCACAATCACATTGACGAAGTAACGCAGAAATTGCGTCGCTATGACATACTATAGGAACTATGTCCTCTCTTTCCCAATCGAGTATTGTTTCCACGGCAACGAAAGGGCTGTATGCTAGGTGTGGATTCTCTCTTTTACGATGCACTATTTCGGGTTTACTGTGTCCCACGCACCATCACATTCACGAGTAAACGCAGAAATTGCATCGCTATGACATACTATAGGAACTATGCCATCTCTTTCCCAATCGTGTATTGTTTCGACGGCAACGAAAGGGCTGTATGCTAGGAGTGGATTCTCTCTTTTCCGATGCACTATTTCGTGTTTACTGTGTCCCACGCACCATCGCATTGGCGAATTAGCGCAGAAATTGCGTCGCTATGACATACTATAGGAACTATGCCATCTCTTTCCCAGTCGTGTATTGTTTCCCCGCCAACGAAAGGGCTGTCTGCTAGGAGTGGATTATCTCTTTTCCGATGCACTATTTCGTGTTTACTATGTCCCACACACGAACACATTGACGAATTAACGCAGAAATTGCGGCGCTATGACATACTATAGGAACTATGCCATCTCTTTCCCAATCGTGTATTGTTTCCCCGGCAACGAAAGGGCTGTCTGCTAGGAGTGGATTATCTCTTTTCCGATGCACTATTTCGTGTTTACTGTGTCCCACACACGATCACATTGACGAATTAACGCAGAAATTGCGGCGCTATGACATACTATAGGAACTATGCCATCTCTTTCCCAATCGTGTATTGTTCCCCGGGCAACGAAAGGGCTGTATGCTAGGAGTGGATTCTCGCTTTTCCGATGCACTGTTTCATGTTTACTGTGTCCCACGGACCATCACATTGACGAATTAACGCAGAAATTGCGTCGCTATGACATACTATAAGAACTATGCCATCTCTTTCCCAATCGTGTATTGTTTCGACGGCAACGAAAGGGCTGTATGCTAGGAGTGGATTCTCTCTTTTCCGATGCACTCTTTCGTGTTTACTGTGTCCCACGCACCATCACATTGGCGAATTAGCGCAGAAATTGAGTCGCTATGACATACTATAGGTACCATCCCTTCTGTTTATCAATCGTGTAACGTTTCTACGGTAACAACACAAATTTCTTTTGTTACTCGTGTATCTTTTTTGCGATGCACTATGCCTTCCTTACAGTATCCATCACACTCTCTCATTGACGAATCAACACAGATAGTGCGTCGCTATGAAATACTATGGGTTCCATTCCTTTTGTTTTCCAATCGTAGATTGTTTCTTCGGCATCGAAAGGGCTGTCTGCTGGGAGTGGATTATCACTTTTCCGATGCACTAATTCGTGTTTACTGTGTCCCACGCACCATCACATTCACGAATTAACGCAGGAATTGCGTCGCTATGACATACTATAGGAACTATGCCATCATTTTCCCAATCGTGTATTGTTTCCCCGGCAACGAAAGGGCTGTCTGCTAGGAGTGGATTCTCTCTTTTACGATGCACTATTTTGTGTTTACTGTGTTACACGCACCATCACATTGACGAATTAACGCAGAAATTGCGGCGCTATGACATACTATAGGAACTATGCCATCTCTTTCCCAATCGTATTGTTACCCCGGCAACGAAAGGGCTGTCTGCTAGGAGTGGATTCTCTATTTTCCGATGCACTATTTCGTGTTTACTGTGTCCCACGCACCATCACATTGACGAATAAACGCAGAAATTGCGTCGCTATGACATACTATAGGAACTATGCCATCTCTTTCCCAATCGTGTATTGTTCCCCCGGCAACGAAAGGGCTGTCTGCTAGGTGTGGATTCTTTTTTTTCCGATGCACTATTTCATGTTTACTATGTCCCACACACCCTCACAATGACGAATTAACGCAGACATTGCGTCGCTATGACATACTATAGGAACTATGCTATCGCTTCCCAATCGTGTATTGTTTCCCCGGCAACGAAGGTTCTGTCTGGTAGGAGTGGATTATCTCTTTTCTGATGCACTATTTCATGTTTTCTGTGTCCCTCGCACCCTCATGTTGGCGAATTAATGCAGAAATTGCGTCGTTATGACATACTATAGGAACCATGCCTTCTGTTTATCAATCGTGTAACGTTTCCACGGGAACGACACAAATTTCTTTTGAGAGTCGAGTATCTCTATTGCGATGCACTTTTCCTTCCTTACAGTATCCATCACACTCTCTCATTGACGAATTTACACAGATAGTGCGTCGCTATGAAATGCATTGGGTTCCATGCCTTCTGTTTCCCAATCGTGTATTTTTTCCCCGGCAACGAAAGGGCTTTCTGCTAGGAGTGGATTATCTCCTTTCCGATGCACTATTTCGTGTTTACTATGTCCCACGCACCCTCACATTGACGAATTAACGCAGAAATCGCGTCGCTATGACATACTATAGGAACTATGCCATCTCTTTCCCAATCGTGTATTGTTTCCCCGGCAACGAAAAGCCTGTCTGCTAGGTGTGGATTCTCTTTTTTCCGATCCACTATTTCATGTTTACTATGTCCCACGCACCCTCACATTGACGAATTAACGAAGAAATTGCGTCGCTACGACAAACTATAGGAACTATGCCATCTTTTTCCCAATCGTGTAGTGTTTCCACGGCAACGAAAGGGCTGTCTGCTAGGAGTGGATTCTCTCTTTTCCGATGCACTATTTCGTGTTTACTGTGTCCCAAGCACCATCACATTGACGAATTAACGCAGAAATTGCGTCGCTATGACATACTATAGGAACTATGCCATCTCTTTCCCAATCGTGTATTGTTTCCCCGGCAACGAAAGGGCTGTCTGCTAGGAGTGGATTCTCTCTTTTATGATGCACTATTTCGTGTTTACTGTGTTACACGCACCATCACATTGACGAATTAACGCAGAAATTGCGGCGCTATGACATACTATAGGAACTATGCCATCTCTTTCCCAATCGTATTGTTACCCCGGCAACGAAAGGGCTGTCTGCTAGGAGTGGATTCTCTATTATCCGATGCACTATTTCGTGTTTACTGTGTCCCACGCACAATCACATTGACGAAGTAACGCAGAAATTGCGTCGCTATGACATACTATAGGAACTATGTCCTCTCTTTCCCAATCGAGTATTGTTTCCACGGCAACGAAAGGGCTGTATGCTAGGTGTGGATTCTCTCTTTTACGATGCACTATTTCGGGTTTACTGTGTCCCACGCACCATCACATTCACGAGTAAACGCAGAAATTGCATCGCTATGACATACTATAGGAACTATGCCATCTCTTTCCCAATCGTGTATTGTTTCGACGGCAACGAAAGGGCTGTATGCTAGGAGTGGATTCTCTCTTTTCCGATGCACTATTTCGTGTTTACTGTGTCCCACGCACCATCGCATTGGCGAATTAGCGCAGAAATTGCGTCGCTATGACATACTATAGGAACTATGCCATCTCTTTCCCAGTCGTGTATTGTTTCCCCGCCAACGAAAGGGCTGTCTGCTAGGAGTGGATTATCTCTTTTCCGATGCACTATTTCGTGTTTACTATGTCCCACACACGAACACATTGACGAATTAACGCAGAAATTGCGGCGCTATGACATACTATAGGAACTATGCCATCTCTTTCCCAATCGTGTATTGTTTCCCCGGCAACGAAAGGGCTGTCTGCTAGGAGTGGATTATCTCTTTTCCGATGCACTATTTCGTGTTTACTGTGTCCCACACACGATCACATTGACGAATTAACGCAGAAATTGCGGCGCTATGACATACTATAGGAACTATGCCATCTCTTTCCCAATCGTGTATTGTTCCCCGGGCAACGAAAGGGCTGTATGCTAGGAGTGGATTCTCGCTTTTCCGATGCACTATTTCATGTTTACTGTGTCCCACGGACCATCACATTGACGAATTAACGCAGAAATTGCGTCGCTATGACATACTATAAGAACTATGCCATCTCTTTCCCAATCGTGTATTGTTTCGACGGCAACGAAAGGGCTGTATGCTAGGAGTGGATTCTCTCTTTTCCGATGCACTCTTTCGTGTTTACTGTGTCCCACGCACCATCACATTGGCGAATTAGCGCAGAAATTGAGTCGCTATGACATACTATAGGTACCATCCCTTCTGTTTATCAATCGTGTAACGTTTCTACGGTAACAACACAAATTTCTTTTGTTACTCGTGTATCTTTTTTGCGATGCACTATGCCTTCCTTACAGTATCCATCACACTCTCTCATTGACGAATTAACACAGATAGTGCGTCGCTATGAAATACTATGGGTTCCATTCCTTTTGTTTTCCAATCGTATATTGTTTCTTCGGCATCGAAAGGGCTGTCTGCTAGGAGTGGATTATCACTTTTCCGATGCACTAATTCGTGTTTACTGTGTCCCACGCACCATCACATTCACGAATTAACGCAGGAATTGCGTCGCTATGACATACTATAGGAACTATGCCATCATTTTCCCAATCGTGTATTGTTTCCCCGGCAACGAAAGGGCTGTCTGCTAGGAGTGGATTCTCTCTTTTACGATGCACTATTTTGTGTTTACTGTGTTACACGCACCATCACATTGACGAATTAACGCAGAAATTGCGGCGCTATGACATACTATATGAACTATGCCATCTCTTTCCCAATCGTATTGTTACCCCGGCAACGAAAGGGCTGTCTGCTAGGAGTGGATTCTCTATTTTCCAATGCACTATTTCGTGTTTACTGTGTCCCACGCACAATCACATTGACGAAGTAACGCAGAAATTGCGTCGCTATGACATACTATAGGAACTATGCCATCTCTTTCCCAATCGTGTATTGTTTCCCCGGCAACGAAAGGGCTGTCTGCTAGGAGTTGATTCTCTCTTTTCCGATGCACTATTACGTGTTTACTGTGTCCCACACACCATCACATTGACGAATTAACGCAGAAATTGCGTCGCTATGACATACTATAGGAACTATGCCATCTCTTTCCCAATCGTGTATTGTTTCCCCGGCAACGAAAAAGCTGTATGCTAGAAGTGGATTCTCTCTTTTCCGATTCACTATTTCGTGTTTACTGTGTCCCACGCACCATCACATTGACGAATTAACGCAGAAATTGCGTCGCTATGACATACTATAGGAACTATGTCATCTCTTTCCCAATCGAGTATTGTTTCCCCGGCAACGAAAGGGCTGTATGCTAGGAGTGGATTCTCTCTTTTACGATGCACTATTTCGGATTTACTGTGTCCCACGCACCATCACATTCACGAATAAACGCAGAAATTGCATCGCTATGACATACTATAGGAACTATGCCATCTCTTTCCCAAACGTGTATTGTTTCGACGGCAACGAAAGGGCTGTATGCTAGGAGTGGATTCTCTCTTTTCCGATGCACTATTTCGTGTTTACTGTGACCCACGCACCATCAAATTGGCGAATTAGCGCAGAAATTGCGTCGCTATGACATACTATAGGAACTATGCCATCTCCTTCCCAATCGTGTATTGTTTCCCCGGGAACGAATGGGCTGTCTGCTAGGAGTGGATTCTCTCTTTTCCGATGCACTATTTCGTGTTTACTGTGTCCCATACACCATCACATTGACGAATTAACGCAGAAATTGCGTCGCTATGACATACTATGGGAACTATGCCATCTCTTTCCCAATCGTGTATTGTTTCCCCGGCAACGAAAGGGCTGTCTGCTAGGAGTGGATTATCTCTTTTCCGATGCACTATTTCGTGTTTACCATGAACCACGCACCCTCACATTGACGAATTAACGCAGAAATTGCGTCGCTATGACATACTATAGGAACTATGCCATCTCTTTCCCAATGGTGTATTGTTTCCCCAGCAACGAAAGAGCTGTCTGCTAGGTTTGGATTCTCTCTTTTCCGATGCACTATTTCGTGTTTACTGTGTCCCACACACGATCACATTGACGAATTAACGCAGAAATTGCGGCGCTATGACATACTATAGGTACCATCCCTTCTGTTTATCAATCGTGTAACGTTTCCACGGTAACGACATAAATTTCTTTTGTTAGTCGTGTATCTTTTTTGCGATGCACTATGCCTTCCTTACAGTTTCCATCACACTCTCTCATTGACGAATTAACACAGATAGTGCGTCGCTATGAAATACTATGGGTTCCATTCCTTTTGTTTTCCAATCGTATATTGTTTCTTCGGCATCGAAAGGGCTGTCTGCTAGCAGTGGATTATCACTTTTCCGATGCACTAATTCGTGTTTACTGTGTCCCACGCACCATCACATTCACGAATTAACGCAGAAATTGCGTCGCTATGACATACTATAGGAACTATGCCATCTCTTTCCCAATCGTGTATTGTTTCCCCGGCAACGAAAGGGCTGTCTGCTAGGAGTGGATTATCTCTTTTCCGATGCACTATTTCGTGTTTACTGTGTCCCACACACGATCACATTGACGAATTAACGCAGAAATTGCGGCGCTATGACATACTATAGGAACTATGCCATCTCTTTCCCAATCGTGTATTGTTCCCCGGGCAACGAAAGGGCTGTATGCTAGGAGTGGATTCTCGCTTTTCCGATGCACTATTTCATGTTTACTGTGTCCCACGGACCATCACATTGACGAATTAACGCAGAAATTGCGTCGCTATGACATACTATAAGAACTATGCCATCTCTTTCCCAATCGTGTATTGTTTCGACGGCAACGAAAGGGCTGTATGCTAGGAGTGGATTCTCTCTTTTCCGATGCACTCTTTCGTGTTTACTGTGTCCCACGCACCATCACATTGGCGAATTAGCGCAGAAATTGAGTCGCTATGACATACTATAGGTACCATCCCTTCTGTTTATCAATCGTGTAACGTTTCTACGGTAACAACACAAATTTCTTTTGTTACTCGTGTATCTTTTTTGCGATGCACTATGCCTTCCTTACAGTATCCATCACACTCTCTCATTGACGAATTAACACAGATAGTGCGTCGCTATGAAATACTATGGGTTCCATTCCTTTTGTTTTCCAATCGTATATTGTTTCTTCGGCATCGAAAGGGCTGTCTGCTAGGAGTGGATTATCACTTTTCCGATGCACTAATTCGTGTTTACTGTGTCCCACGCACCATCACATTCACGAATTAACGCAGGAATTGCGTCGCTATGACATACTATAGGAACTATGCCATCATTTTCCCAATCGTGTATTGTTTCCCCGGCAACGAAAGGGCTGTCTGCTAGGAGTGGATTCTCTCTTTTACGATGCACTATTTTGTGTTTACTGTGTTACACGCACCATCACATTGACGAATTAACGCAGAAATTGCGGCGCTATGACATACTATAGGAACTATGCCATCTCTTTCCCAATCGTATTGTTACCCCGGCAACGAAAGGGCTGTCTGCTAGGAGTGGATTCTCTATTTTCCAATGCACTATTTCGTGTTTACTGTGTCCCACGCACAATCACATTGACGAAGTAACGCAGAAATTGCGTCGCTATGACATACTATAGGAACTATGCCATCTCTTTCCCAATCGTGTATTGTTTCCCCGGCAACGAAAGGGCTGTCTGCTAGGAGTTGATTCTCTCTTTTCCGATGCACTATTACGTGTTTACTGTGTCCCACACACCATCACATTGACGAATTAACGCAGAAATTGCGTCGCTATGACATACTATAGGAACTATGCCATCTCTTTCCCAATCGTGTATTGTTTCCCCGGCAACGAAAAAGCTGTATGCTAGAAGTGGATTCTCTCTTTTCCGATTCACTATTTCGTGTTTACTGTGTCCCACGCACCATCACATTGACGAATTAACGCAGAAATTGCGTCGCTATGACATACTATAGGAACTATGTCATCTCTTTCCCAATCGAGTATTGTTTCCCCGGCAACGAAAGGGCTGTATGCTAGGAGTGGATTCTCTCTTTTACGATGCACTATTTCGGATTTACTGTGTCCCACGCACCATCACATTCACGAATAAACGCAGAAATTGCATCGCTATGACATACTATAGGAACTATGCCATCTCTTTCCCAAACGTGTATTGTTTCGACGGCAACGAAAGGGCTGTATGCTAGGAGTGGATTCTCTCTTTTCCGATGCACTATTTCGTGTTTACTGTGACCCACGCACCATCAAATTGGCGAATTAGCGCAGAAATTGCGTCGCTATGACATACTATAGGAACTATGCCATCTCCTTCCCAATCGTGTATTGTTTCCCCGGGAACGAATGGGCTGTCTGCTAGGAGTGGATTCTCTCTTTTCCGATGCACTATTTCGTGTTTACTGTGTCCCATACACCATCACATTGACGAATTAACGCAGAAATTGCGTCGCTATGACATACTATGGGAACTATGCCATCTCTTTCCCAATCGTGTATTGTTTCCCCGGCAACGAAAGGGCTGTCTGCTAGGAGTGGATTATCTCTTTTCCGATGCACTATTTCGTGTTTACCATGAACCACGCACCCTCACATTGACGAATTAACGCAGAAATTGCGTCGCTATGACATACTATAGGAACTATGCCATCTCTTTCCCAATGGTGTATTGTTTCCCCAGCAACGAAAGAGCTGTCTGCTAGGTTTGGATTCTCTCTTTTCCGATGCACTATTTCGTGTTTACTGTGTCCCACACACGATCACATTGACGAATTAACGCAGAAATTGCGGCGCTATGACATACTATAGGTACCATCCCTTCTGTTTATCAATCGTGTACCGTTTCCACGGTAACGACATAAATTTCTTTTGTTAGTCGTGTATCTTTTTTGCGATGCACTATGCCTTCCTTACAGTTTCCATCACACTCTCTCATTGACGAATTAACACAGATAGTGCGTCGCTATGAAATACTATGGGTTCCATTCCTTTTGTTTTCCAATCGTATATTGTTTCTTCGGCATCGAAAGGGCTGTCTGCTAGCAGTGGATTATCACTTTTCCGATGCACTAATTCGTGTTTACTGTGTCCCACGCACCATCACATTCACGAATTAACGCAGAAATTGCGTCGCTATGACATACTATAGGAACTATGCCATCACTTTCCCAATCGTGTATTGTTTCCCCGGCAACGAAAGGGCTGTCTGCTAGGAGTGGATTCTCTCTTTTACGATGCACTATTTCGTGTTTACTGTGTTACACGCACCATCACATTGACGAATTAACGCAAAAATTGCGGCGCTATGACATACTATAGGAACTATGCCATCTCTTTCCCAATCGTATTGTTACCCCGGCAACGAAAGGGCTGTCTGCTAGGAGTGGATTCTCTATTTTCCGATGCACTATTTCGTGTTTACTGTGTCCCACGCACAATCACATTGACGAAGTAACGCAGAAATTGCGTCGCTATGACATACTATAGGAACTATGCCATCTCTTTCCCAATCGTGTATTGTTTCCCCGGCAACGAAAGGGCTGTCTGCTAGGAGTTGATTCTCTCTTTTCCGATGCACTATTACGTGTTTACTGTGTCCCACACACCATCACATTGACGAATTAACGCAGAAATTGCGGCGCTATGACATACTATAGGAACTATGCCATCTCTTTCCCAATCGTGTATTGTTTCCCCGGCAACGAAAAAGCTGTATGCTAGAAGTGGATTCTCTCTTTTCCGATTCACTATTTCGTGTTTACTGTGTGTCACGCACCATCACATTGACGAATTAACGCAGAAATTGCGTCGCTATGACATACTATAGGAACTATGCCATCTCTTTCCCAATCGTGTATTGTTTCCCCGGCAACGAAAGGGCTGTCTGCTAGGAGTGGATTCTCTCTTTCCGATGCACTTTTTCGTGTTTACTGTGTCCCACGCACCATCACATTCACGAATTAACGCAGAAATTGCGTCGCTATGACATACTATAGGAACTATGCCATCACTTTCCCAATCGTGTATTGTTTCCCCGGCAACGAAAGGGCTGTCTGCTAGGAGTGGATTCTCTCTTTTACGATGCACTATTTCGTGTTTACTGTGTTACACGCACCATCACATTGACGAATTAACGCAAAAATTGCGGCGCTATGACATACTATAGGAACTATGCCATCTCTTTCCCAATCGTATTGTTACCCCGGCAACGAAAGGGCTGTCTGCTAGGAGTGGATTCTCTATTTTCCGATGCACTATTTCGTGTTTACTGTGTCCCACGCACAATCACATTGACGAAGTAACGCAGAAATTGCGTCGCTATGACATACTATAGGAACTATGCCATCTCTTTCCCAATCGTGTATTGTTTCCCCGGCAACGAAAGGGCTGTCTGCTAGGAGTTGATTCTCTCTTTTCCGATGCACTATTACGTGTTTACTGTGTCCCACACACCATCACATTGACGAATTAACGCAGAAATTGCGTCGCTATGACATACTATAGGAACTATGCCATCTCTTTCCCAATCGTGTATTGTTTCCCCGGCAACGAAAAAGCTGTATGCTAGAAGTGGATTCTCTCTTTTCCGATTCACTATTTCGTGTTTACTGTGTCCCACGCACCATCACATTGACGAATTAACGCAGAAATTGCGTCGCTATGACATACTATAGGAACTATGTCATCTCTTTCCCAATCGAGTATTGTTTCCCCGGCAACGAAAGGGCTGTATGCTAGGAGTGGATTCTCTCTTTTACGATGCACTATTTCGGATTTACTGTGTCCCACGCACCATCACATTCACGAATAAACGCAGAAATTGCATCGCTATGACATACTATAGGAACTATGCCATCTCTTTCCCAAACGTGTATTGTTTCGACGGCAACGAAAGGGCTGTATGCTAGGAGTGGATTCTCTCTTTTCCGATGCACTATTTCGTGTTTACTGTGACCCACGCACCATCAAATTGGCGAATTAGCGCAGAAATTGCGTCGCTATGAAATACTATAGGAACTATGCCATCTCCTTCCCAATCGTGTATTGTTTCCCCGGGAACGAATGGGCTGTCTGCTAGGAGTGGATTCTCTCTTTTCCGATGCACTATTTCGTGTTTACTGTGTCCCATACACCATCACATTGACGAATTAACGCAGAAATTGCGTCGCTATGACATACTATGGGAACTATGCCATCTCTTTCCCAATCGTGTATTGTTTCCCCGGCAACGAAAGGGCTGTCTGCTAGGAGTGGATTATCTCTTTTCCGATGCACTATTTCGTGTTTACCATGAACCACGCACCCTCACATTGACGAATTAACGCAGAAATTGCGTCGCTATGACATACTATAGGAACTATGCCATCTCTTTCCCAATGGTTTATTGTTTCCCCAGCAACGAAAGAGCTGTCTGCTAGGTTTGGATTCTCTCTTTTCCGATGCACTATTTCGTGTTTACTGTGTCCCACACACGATCACATTGACGAATTAACGCAGAAATTGCGGCGCTATGACATACTATAGGTACCATCCCTTCTGTTTATCAATCGTGTAACGTTTCCACGGTAACGACACAAATTTCTTTTGTTAGTCGTGTATCTTTTTTGCGATGCACTATGCCTTCCTTACAGTATCCATCACACTCTCTCATTGACGAATTAACACAGATAGTGCGTCGCTATGAAATACTATGGGTTCCATTCCTTTTGTTTTCCAATCGTATATTGTTTCTTCGGCATCGAAAGGGCTGTCTGCTAGCAGTGGATTATCACTTTTCCGATGCACTAATTCGTGTTTACTGTGTCCCACGCACCATCACATTCACGAATTAACGCAGAAATTGCGTCGCTATGACATACTATAGGAACTATGCCATCACTTTCCCAATCGTGTATTGTTTCCCCGGCAACGAAAGGGCTGTCTGCTAGGAGTGGATTCTCTCTTTTACGATGCACTATTTCGTGTTTACTGTGTTACACGCACCATCACATTGACGAATTAACGCAAAAATTGCGGCGCTATGACATACTATAGGAACTATGCCATCTCTTTCCCAATCGTATTGTTACCCCGGCAACGAAAGGGCTGTCTGCTAGGAGTGGATTCTCTATTTTCCGATGCACTATTTCGTGTTTACTGTGTCCCACGCACAATCACATTGACGAAGTAACGCAGAAATTGCGTCGCTATGACATACTATAGGAACTATGCCATCTCTTTCCCAATCGTGTATTGTTTCCCCGGCAACGAAAGGGCTGTCTGCTAGGAGTTGATTCTCTCTTTTCCGATGCACTATTACGTGTTTACTGTGTCCCACACACCATCACATTGACGAATTAACGCAGAAATTGCGGCGCTATGACATACTATAGGAACTATGCCATCTCTTTCCCAATCGTGTATTGTTTCCCCGGCAACGAAAAAGCTGTATGCTAGAAGTGGATTCTCTCTTTTCCGATTCACTATTTCGTGTTTACTGTGTGTCACGCACCATCACATTGACGAATTAACGCAGAAATTGCGTCGCTATGACATACTATAGGAACTATGCCATCTCTTTCCCAATCGTGTATTGTTTCCCCGGCAACGAAAGGGCTGTCTGCTAGGAGTGGATTCTCTCTTTCCGATGCACTTTTTCGTGTTTACTGTGTCCCACGCACCATCACATTCACGAATTAACGCAGAAATTGCGTCGCTATGACATACTATAGGAACTATGCCATCACTTTCCCAATCGTGTATTGTTTCCCCGGCAACGAAAGGGCTGTCTGCTAGGAGTGGATTCTCTCTTTTACGATGCACTATTTCGTGTTTACTGTGTTACACGCACCATCACATTGACGAATTAACGCAAAAATTGCGGCGCTATGACATACTATAGGAACTATGCCATCTCTTTCCCAATCGTATTGTTACCCCGGCAACGAAAGGGCTGTCTGCTAGGAGTGGATTCTCTATTTTCCGATGCACTATTTCGTGTTTACTGTGTCCCACGCACAATCACATTGACGAAGTAACGCAGAAATTGCGTCGCTATGACATACTATAGGAACTATGCCATCTCTTTCCCAATCGTGTATTGTTTCCCCGGCAACGAAAGGGCTGTCTGCTAGGAGTTGATTCTCTCTTTTCCGATGCACTATTACGTGTTTACTGTGTCCCACACACCATCACATTGACGAATTAACGCAGAAATTGCGGCGCTATGACATACTATAGGAACTATGCCATCTCTTTCCCAATCGTGTATTGTTTCCCCGGCAACGAAAAAGCTGTATGCTAGAAGTGGATTCTCTCTTTTCCGATTCACTATTTCGTGTTTACTGTGTGTCACGCACCATCACATTGACGAATTAACGCAGAAATTGCGTCGCTATGACATACTATAGGAACTATGCCATCTCTTTCCCAATCGTGTATTGTTTCCCTGGCAACGAAAGGGCTTTCTGCTAGGAGTGGATTATCTCTTTTCCGATGCACTATTTCGTGTTTACTGTGTCCCATGCACCTTCACATTGACGAATTAACGCAGAAATTGCGTCGCTATGACATACTATAGGTACCATCCCTTCTGTTTATCAATCGTGTAACGTTTCCTCGGTAACGACACAAATTTCTTTTGTTAGTCGTGTATCTTTTTTGCGATGCACTATTCCTTCCTTACAGTATCCATCACACTCTCTCATTGACGAATTAACACAGATAGTGCGTCGCTATGAAATACTATTGGTTCCATTCCTTATGTTTTCCAATCGTATATTGTTTCTTCGGCATCGAAAGGGCTGTCTGCTAGGAGTGGATTATCACTTTTCCGCTGCACTATTTCGTGTTTACTGTGTCCCACGCACAATCACATTGACGAATTAACGCAGAATTTGCGTCGCTATGACATACTATAGGAACTATGCCATCTCTTTCCCAATCGAGTATTGCTTCCCCGGCAACGGAAGGGCTGTCTGCTAGGAGTGGATTCTCTCCTTTCCGATGCATTATTTCGTGTTTACTGTGTCCCACGCACCATCACATTGACGAATTAACGCAGTAATTGCGTCGCTATGACATACTATAGGAACTATGCCATCTCTTTCCCAATCGTGTATTGATTCCCCGGCAACAAAAGGGCTGTCTGCTAGGGGTGCATTCTCTCTTTTCCGATGCACTATTTCGTGTTTACTGTATCCCACGCACCATCACATTGACGAGTTAACGCAGAAATTGCATCGCTATGACATACTATAGGTACTATGCCATGTCTTTCCCAATCGTGTATTGTTTCCCCGGCAACGAAAGGGCTGTATGCTAGGAGTGGATTCCCTCTTTTATAATGCACTATTTCGTGTTTACTGTGTCCCACGCACCATCAAATTCACGAATAAACGCAGAAATTGCGTCGCTATGACATACTATAGGAACTATGCCATCTCTTTCCCAATCGTGTATTGTTTCCCTGGCAACGAAAGGGCTGTCTGCTAGGAGTGGATTCTCTCTTTTCCGATGCACTATTTCGTGTTTACTGTGTCCCACACACCATCACATTGACGAATTAACGCAGAAATTGCGTCGCTATGACATACTATAGGAACTATGCCATCTCTTTCCCAATCGTGTATTGTTTCCCCGGGAATGAAAGGGCTGTCTGCTAGGAGTGGATTCCCTCTTTTCCGATGCACTATTTCGTGTTTACTGTGTCCCACACACCATCACATTGACGAATTAACGCAGAAATTGCGTCGCTATGACATACTATAGGAACTATGCCATCTCTTTCCCAATCGTGTATTGTTTCCCCGGCAACGAAAGGGCTGTCTGCTAGGAATGGATTATCTCTTTTCCGATGCACAATTTCGTGTTTACTATGTCCCACGCACCCTCACATTGACGAATTAACGCAGAAATTGCGTCGCTATGACATACTATAGGAACTATGCCATGTCTTTCCCAATCGTGTATTGTTTCCCCGGCAACGAAAGGGCTGTATGCTAGGAGTGGATTCCCTCTTTTATAATGCACTATTTCGTGTTTACTGTGTCCCACGCACCATCAAATTCACGAATAAACGCAGAAATTGCGTCTCTATGACATACTATAGGAACTATGCCATCTCTTTCCCAATCGTGTATTGTTTCCCTGGCAACGAAAGGGCTGTCTGCTAGGAGTGGATTCTCTCTTTTCCGATGCACTATTTCGTGTTTACTGTGTCCCACACACCATCACATTGACGAATTGACGCAGAAATTGCGTCGCTATGACATACTATAGGAACTATGCCATCTCTTTCCCAATCGTGTATTGTTTCCCCGGCAACGAAAGGGCTGTCTGCTAGGAGTGGATTATCTCTTTTCCGATGCACTATTTCGTGTTTACTGAGTGCCACACACGATCACATTGACGAATTAACGCAGAAAATGCGTCGCTATGACATAGTATAGGAACTATGCCATCTCTTTCCCAATTGTGTATTGTTTCCCCAGCAACGAAAGGGCTGTAAGCTAGGAGTGGATTATCTCTTTTCCGATGCACTATTTCGTGTTTACTGTGTCCCACGCACCTTCACATTGACGAATTAACGCAGAAATTGAGTCGCTACGACATACTATAGGTACCATCCCTTTTGTTTATCAATCGTGTAACGTTTCCACGGTAACGACCCAAATTTCTTTTGTTAGTCGTGTATCCTTTTTTCCAATGCACTATGCCTTCCTTACAGTATCCTTCACACTCTCTCATTGACGAATTAACACAGATAGTGCGTCGCTATGAAATACTATGGGTTCCATTCCTTTTGTTTTCCAGTCGTATATTGTTTCTTCGGCATCGAAAGGGCTGTCTGCTAGGAGTGGATTATCACTTTTCCGATGTACTACTTCGTGTTTACTGTGTCCCACGCACCATCACATTCACGAATTAACGCAGAAATTGCGTCGCTATGACATACTATAGGAACCATGCCATCTCCTTCCCAATCGTGTATTGTTTCCCCTGCAACGAAAGGGCTGTCTGCTAGGAGTGGATTATCTCTTTTCCGATGCAGTATTTCGTGTTTACTGTGTCCCACGCACCTTCACATTGACGAATTAACGCAGAAATTGCGTCGCTATGCCATACTATAGGAACTATGCCATCTCTTTCCCAATCGTGTATTGTTTCCCCGGCAACGAAAGATCTGTCTGCTAGGAGTGGATTCCTTCTTTTCCGATGCACTATTTCGTGTTTACTGTGTCCCACGCACCTTCAAATTCACGAATAAACGCAGAAATTGCGTCGCTATGACATACTATAGGAACTATGCCATCTCTTTCCCAATCGTGTATTGTTTCCCTGGCAACGAAAGGGCTGTCTGCTAGGAGTGGATTCTCTCTTTTCCGATGCACTATTTCGTGTTTACTGTGTCCCACACACCATCACATTGACGAATTAACGCAGAAATTGCGTCGCTATGACATACTATAGGAACTATGCCATCTCTTTCCCAATCGTGTATTGTTTCCCCGGGAACGAAAGGGCTGTCTGCTAGGAGTGGATTCTCTCTTTTCCGATGCACTATTTCGTGTTTACTGTGTCCCACACACCATCACATTGACGAATTAACGCAGAAATTGCGTCGCTATGACATACTATAGGAACTATGCCATCTCTTTCCCAATCGTGTATTGTTTCCCCGGCATCGAAAGGGCTGTCTGCTAGGAGTGGATTATCACTTTTCCGCTGCACTATTTCGTGTTTACTGTGTCCCACGCACAATCACATTGACGAATTAACGCAGAATTTGCGTCGCTATGACATACTATAGGAACTATGCCATCTCTTTCCCAATCGAGTATTGCTTCCACGGCAACGGAAGGGCTGTCTGCTAGGAGTGGATTCTCTCCTTTCCGATGCATTATTTCGTGTTTACTGTGTCCCACGCACCATCACATTGACGAATTAACGCAGTAATTGCGTCGCTATGACATACTATAGGAACTATGCCATCTCTTTCCCAATCGTGTATTGTTTCCCCGGCAACGAAAGGGCTGTCTGCTAGGAGTGCATTCTCTCTTTTCCGATGCACTATTTCATGTTCACTATGTCCCACGCACCCTCACGTTCACGAATTAACGCAGAAATTGCGTCACTATGACATACTATAGGAACTATGCCATCTCTTTCCCAATCGAGTATTGTTTCCCCGGAAACGAAAGGGCTTTCTGCTAGGAGTGGATTCTCTCTTTTCCGATGCACTATTTCGTGTTTACTGAGTCCCACGCACCATCACATACACGAATTAACGCAGAAATTGCGTCCCTATGACATGCTATAGGAACTATCTCTTTCCCAATCGTGTATTGTTTCCCCGGCAACGAAAGAGCTCTATGCTACGAGTGGATTCTCTGTTTTCCGATGCACTATTTCGTGTTTACTGTATCCCACGCACCATCACATTGACGAATTAACGCAGAAATTGCGTCGCTATGACATACTATAGGAACTATGCCATCTCTTTCCCAATCGTGTATTGTTTCCCCGGCAACGAAAGGGCTGTCTGCTAGGAGTAAATTCTCTCTTTTCCGATGCACTATTTCGTGTTTACTGTGTCCCACACACCATCACATTGACGAATTAACGCAGAAATTGCGTCGCTATGACATACTATAGGAACTATGCCATCTCTTTCCCAATCGTGTATTGTTTCCCCGGCAACGAAAGGGCTGTCTGCTAGGAATGGATTATCTCTTTTCCGATGCACAATTTCGTGTTTACTAAGTCCCACGCACCCTCACATTGACGAATTAACGCAGAAATTGCGTCGCTATGACATACTATAGGAACTATGCCATCTCTTTCCCAATCGTGTATTGTTTCCCCGGGAATGAAAGGGCTGTGTGCTAGGAGTGGATTATCTCTTTTCCGATGCACTATTTCGTGTTTACTGTGTCCCACACACGATCACATTGACGAATTATCGCAGAAATTGTGGCGCTATGACATACAATAGGAACTATGCCATCTCTTTCCCAAACGTGTATTGTTTCCCCGGCAACGAAAGGGCTGTATGCAAGGAGTGGATTCTCGCTTTTCCGATGAACTATTTCGTGTTTACTGTGTCCCACGGACCATCACATTGACGAATTAACGCAGAAATTGCGTCGCTATGACATACTATAAGAACTATGCCATCTCTTTCCCAATCGTGTATTGTTTCCCCGGCAACGAAAGGGCTGTCTGCTAGGAGTGGATTCTATCTTTCCCGATGCACTATTTCGTGTTTACTGTGTCCCACACACGATCACATTGACGAATTAACGCAGAAATTGTGGCGCTATGACATACTATAGGAACTATGCCATCTCTTTCCCAATTGTGTATTGTTTCCTCAGCAACGAAAGGGCTGTAAGCTAGGAGTGGATTATCTCTTTTCCGATGCACTATTTCGTGTTTACTGTGTCCCACGCACCTTGACTTTGACGAATTAACGCAGAAATTGAGTCGCTACGACGTACTATACGTACCATCCCTTCTGTTTATCAATCGTGTAACGTTTCCACGGTAACGACACAAATTTCTTTTGTTAGTCGTGTATCTTTTTAGCGATGCACTATGCCTTCCTTACAGTATCCATCACACTCTCTCATTGACGAATTAACACAGATAGTGCGTCGCTATGAAATACTATGGGTTCCATTCCTTTTGTTTTCCAATCGTATATTGTTTCTTCGGCATCGAAAGGGCTGTCTGCTAGGAGTGGATTATCACTTTTCCGATGCACTAATTCGTGTTTACTGTATCCCACGCACCATCATATTCACGAATTAACGCAGAAATTGCGTCGCTATGACATACTATAGGAACTATGCCATCTCCTTCCCAATCGTGTATTGTTTCCCTGGCAACGAAAGGGCTGTCTGCTAGGAGTGGATTATCTCTTTTCCGATGCAGTATTTCGTGTTTACTGTGTCCCACGCACCTTCACATTGACGAATTAACGCAGAAATTGCGTCGCTATGCCATACTATAGGAACTATGCCATCTCTTTCCCAATCGTGTATTGTTTCCCCGGGAACGAAAGGGCTGTCTGCTAGGAGTGGATTCTCTCTTTTCCGATGCACTATTTCGTGTTTACTGTGTCCCACACACCATCACATTGACGAATTAACGCAGAAATTGCGTCGCTATGACATACTATAGGAACTATGCCATCTCTTTCCCAATCGTGTATTGTTTCCCCGGCATCGAAAGGGCTGTCTGCTAGGAGTGGATTATCACTTTTCCGCTGCACTATTTCGTGTTTACTGTGTCCCACGCACAATCACATTGACGAATTAACGCAGAATTTGCGTCGCTATGACATACTATAGGAACTATGCCATCTCTTTCCCAATCGAGTATTGCTTCCACGGCAACGGAAGGGCTGTCTGCTAGGAGTGGATTCTCTCCTTTCCGATGCATCATTTCGTGTTTACTGTGTCCCACGCACCATCACATTGACGAATTAACGCAGTAATTGCGTCGCTATGACATACTATAGGAACTATGCCATCTCTTTCCCAATCGTGTATTGTTTCCCCGGCAACGAAAGGGCTGTCTGCTAGGAGTGCATTCTCTCTTTTCCGATGCACTATTTCATGTTCACTATGTCCCACGCACCCTCACGTTCACGAATTAACGCAGAAATTGCGTCGCTATGACATACTATAGGAACTATGCCATCTCTTTCCCAATCGAGTATTGTTTCCCCGGAAACGAAAGGGCTTTCTGCTAGGAGTGGATTCTCTCTTTTCCGATGCACTATTTCGTGTTTACTGAGTCCCACGCACCATCACATACACGAATTAACGCAGAAATTGCGTCCCTATGACATGCTATAGGAACTATCTCTTTCCCAATCGTGTATTGTTTCCCCGGCAACGAAAGAGCTCTATGCTACGAGTGGATTCTCTGTTTTCCGATGCACTATTTCGTGTTTACTGTATCCCACGCACCATCACATTGACGAATTAACGCAGAAATTGCGTCGCTATGACATACTATAGGAACTATGCCATCTCTTTCCCAATCGTGTATTGTTTCCCCGGCAACGAAAGGGCTGTCTGCTAGGAGTAAATTCTCTCTTTTCCGATGCACTATTTCGTGTTTACTGTGTCCCACACACCATCACATTGACGAATTAACGCAGAAATTGCGTCGCTATGACATACTATAGGAACTATGCCATCTCTTTCCCAATCGTGTATTGTTTCCCCGGCAACGAAAGGGCTGTCTGCTAGGAATGGATTATCTCTTTTCCGATGCACAATTTCGTGTTTACTAAGTCCCACGCACCCTCACATTGACGAATTAACGCAGAAATTGCGTCGCTATGACATACTATAGGAACTATGCCATCTCTTTCCCAATCGTGTATTGTTTCCCCGGGAATGAAAGGGCTGTGTGCTAGGAGTGGATTATCTCTTTTCCGATGCACTATTTCGTGTTTACTGTGTCCCACACACGATCACATTGACGAATTATCGCAGAAATTGTGGCGCTATGACATACAATAGGAACTATGCCATCTCTTTCCCAAACGTGTATTGTTTCCCCGGCAACGAAAGGGCTGTATGCAAGGAGTGGATTCTCGCTTTTCCGATGAACTATTTCGTGTTTACTGTGTCCCACGGACCATCACATTGACGAATTAACGCAGAAATTGCGTCGCTATGACATACTATAAGAACTATGCCATCTCTTTCCCAATCGTGTATTGTTTCCCCGGCAACGAAAGGGCTGTCTGCTAGGAGTGGATTCTATCTTTCCCGATGCACTATTTCGTGTTTACTGTGTCCCACACACGATCACATTGACGAATTAACGCAGAAATTGTGGCGCTATGACATACTATAGGAACTATGCCATCTCTTTCCCAATTGTGTATTGTTTCCTCAGCAACGAAAGGGCTGTAAGCTAGGAGTGGATTATCTCTTTTCCGATGCACTATTTCGTGTTTACTGTGTCCCACGCACCTTGACTTTGACGAATTAACGCAGAAATTGAGTCGCTACGACGTACTATAGGTACCATCCCCTCTGTTTATCAATCGTGTAACGTTTCCACGGTAACGACACAAATTTCTTTTGTTAGTCGTGTATCTTTTTAGCGATGCACTATGCCTTCCTTACAGTATCCATCACACTCTCTCATTGACGAATTAACACAGATAGTGCGTCGCTATGAAATACTATGGGTTCCATTCCTTTTGTTTTCCAATCGTAGATTGTTTCTTCGGCATCGAAAGGGCTGTCTGCTAGGAGTGGATTATCACTTTTCCGATGCACTAATTCGTGTTTACTGTATCCCACGCACCATCATATTCACGAATTAACGCAGAAATTGCGTCGCTATGACATACTATAGGAACTATGCCATCTCCTTCCCAATCGTGTATTGTTTCCCTGGCAACGAAAGGGCTGTCTGCTAGGAGTGGATTATCTCTTTTCCGATGCAGTATTTCGTGTTTACTGTGTCCCACGCACCTTCACATTGACGAATTAACGCAGAAATTGCGTCGCTATGCCATACTATAGGAACTATGCCATCTCTTTCCCAATCGTGTATTGTTTCCCCGGCAACGAAAGGTCTGTCTGCTAGGAGTGGATTCTCTCTTTTCCGATGCACTATTTCGTGTTTACTGTGTGCCACGCACCATCACATTGACGAATTAACGCAGAAATTGCGTCGCTATGACATACTATAGGAACTATGCCACCTCTTTCCCAATCGTGTATTGTTTCCCCGGCAACGAAAGGGCTGTCTGCTAGGAGTGGATTCTCTCTTTCCCGATGCACTATTTCGTGTTTACTGTGACCCACACACGATCACATTGACGAATTAACGCAGAAATTGTGGCGCTATGACATACTATAGGAACTATGCCATCTCCTTCCCAATCGTGTATTGTTTCCCCAGCAACGAAAGGGCTGTAAGCTAGGAGTGGATTCTCTCTTTTCCGATGCACTATTTCGTGTTTACTGTGTCCCACGCACCATCACATTGACGAATAAACGCAGAAATTGCGTCGCTATGACATACTATAGGAACTATGCCATCTCTTTCCCAATCGTGTATTGTTTCCCCGGCAACGAAAGGGCTGTCTGCTAGGAGTGGATTCTCTCTTTCCCGATGCACTATTTCGTTTTTACTGTGACCCACACACCATCATATTGACGAATTAACGCAGAAATTGCGTCGCTATGACATACTATAGGAACTATGCCATCTCTTTCCCAATCGTGTATTGTTTCCACGGCAACGAAAGGTCTGTCTGCTAGGAGTGGATTCCTTCTTTTCCGATGCACTATTTCGTGTTTACTGTGTACCACGCACCATCACATTGACGAATTAACGCAGAAATTGCGTCGCTATGACCTACTATAGGAACTATGCCATCTCTTTCCCAATCGTATATTGTTTCCCCGGCAACGAAAGGGCTGTCTGCTAGGAGTGGATTCTCTCTTTAACGATGCACTATTTTGTGTTTACTGTGACCCACACACGATCACATTGACGAATTAACGCAGAAATTGTGGCGCTATGACATACTATAGGAATTATGCCATCTCTTTCCCAATCGTGTATTGTTTCCCCAGCAACGAAAGGGCTGTAAGCTAGGAGTGGATTCTGTCTTTTCCGATGCACTACTTCGTGTTTACTGTGTCCCACGCACCATCACATTGACGAATAAACGCAGAAATTGCGTCGCTATGACATACTATAGGAACTATGCCATCTCTTTCCCAATCGTGTATTGTTTCCACGGCAACGAAAGGGCTGTCTGCTAGGAGTGGATTATCTCTTATCCGATGCACTATTTCGTGTTTACTGTGTTCCATGCACCTTCACATTGACGAATTAACGCAGAAATTGCGTCGCTATGACATACTATAGGTACCATCCCTTCTGTTTATCAATCGTGTAACGTTTCCTCGGTAACGACACAAATTTCTTTTGTTAGTCGTGTATCTTTTTTGCGATGCACTATTCCTTCCTTACAGTATCCATCACACTCTCTCATTGACGAATTAACACAGATAGTGCGTCGCTATGAAATACTATTGGTTCCATTCCTTATGTTTTCCAATCGTATATTGTTTCTTCGGCATCGAAAGGGCTGTCTGCTAGGAGTGGATTATCACTTTTCCGCTGCACTATTTCGTGTTTACTGTGTCCCACGCACAATCACATTGACGAATTAACGCAGAATTTGCGTCGCTATGACATACTATAGGAACTATGCCATCTCTTTCCCAATCGAGTATTGCTTCCCCGGCAACTGAAGGGCTGTCTGCTAGGAGTGGATTCTCTCCTTTCCGATGCATTATTTCGTGTTTACTGTGTCCCACGCACCATCACATTGACGAATTAACGCAGTAATTGCGTCGCTACGACATACTATAGAAACTATGCCATCTCTTTCCCAATCGTGTATTGTTTCCCATGCAACGAAAGGGCTCTCTGCTAGGAGTGCATTCTCTCTTTTCCGATGCACTATTTCATTTTCACTATGTCCCACGCACCCTCATGTTGACGAATTAACGCAGAAATTGCGTCGCTATGACATACTATAGGAACTATGCCTTCTCTTTCCCAATCGTGTATTGTTTCCCCGGAAACGAAAGGGCTTTCTGCTAGGAGTGGATTCTCTCTTTTCCGATGCCCTATTTCGTGTTTACTGAGTCCCACGCACCATCACATAGACGAATTAACGCAGAAATTGCGTCGCTATGACATGCTATAGGAACTATCTCTTTCCCAATCGTGTATTGTTTCCCCGGCAACGAAAGAGCTCTCTGCTACGAGTGGATTCTCTGTTTTCCGATGCACTATTTCGTGTTTACTGTATCCCACGCACCATCACATCGACGAGTTAACGCAGAAATTGCATCGCTATGACATACTATAGGTACTATGCCTTGTCTTTCCCAATCGTGTATTGTTTCCCCGGCAACGAAAGGGCTGTATCCTAGGAGTGGATTCCCTCTTTTATAATGCACTATTTCGTGTTTACTGTGTCCCACGCACCATCAAATTCACGAATAAACGCAGAAATTGCGTCGCTATGACATACTATAGGAACTATGCCATCTCTTTCCCAATCGTGTATTGTTTCCCTGGCAACGAAAGGGCTGTCTGCTAGGAGTGGATTCTCTCTTTTCCGATGCACTATTTCGTGTTTACTGTGTCCCACACACCATCACATTGACGAATTGACGCAGAAATTGCGTCGCTATGACATACTATAGGAACTATGCCATCTCTTTCCCAATCGTGTATTGTTTCCCCGGGAACGAAAGGGCTGTCTGCTAGGAGTGGATTCTCTCTTTTCCGATGCACTATTTCGTGTTTACTGTGTCCCACACACCATCACATTGACGAATTAACGCAGAAATAGCGTCGCTATGACATACTATAGGAACTATGCCATCTCTTTCCCAATCGTGTATTGTTTCCCCGGCAACGAAAGGGCTGTCTGCTAGGAATGGATTATCTCTTTTCCGATGCACAATTTCGTGTTTACTATGTCCCACGCACCCTCACATTGACGAATTAACGCAGAAATTGCGTCGCTATGACATACTATAGGAACTATGCCATGTCTTTCCCAATCGTGTATTGTTTCCACGGCAACGAAAGGGCTGTATGCTAGGAGTGGATTCCCTCTTTTATAATGCACTATTTCGTGTTTACTGTGTCCCACGCACCATCAAATTCACGAATAAACGCAGAAATTGCGTCGCTATGACATACTATAGGAACTATGCCATCTCTTTCCCAATCGTGTATTGTTTCCCTGGCAACGAAAGGGCTGTCTGCTAGGGGTGGATTCTCTCTTTTCCGATGCACTATTTCGTGTTTACTGTGTCGCACACACCATCACATTGACGAATTGACGCAGAAATTGCGTCGCTATGACATACTATAGGAACTATGCCATCTCTTTCCCAATCGTGTATTGTTTCCCCGGGAACGAAAGTGTTGTCTGCTAGGAGTGGATTCTCTCTTTTCCGATGCACTATTTCGTGTTTACTGTGTCCCACACACCATCACATTGACGAATTAACGCAGAAATTGCGTCGCTATGACATACTATAGGAACTATGCCATCTCTTTCCCAATCGTGTATTGTTTCCCCGGCAACGAAAGGGCTGTCTGCTAGGAATGGATTATCTCTTTTCCGATGCACAATTTCGTGTTTACTATGTCCCACGCACCCTCACATTGACGAATTAACGCAGAAATTGCGTCGCTATGACATACTATAGGAACTATGCCATCTCTTTCCCAATCGTGTATTGTTTCCACGGCAATGAAAGGGCTGTGTGCTAGGAGTGGATTATCTCTTTTCCGATGCACTATTTCGTGTTTACTGTGTCCCACACACGATCACATTGACGAATTATCGCAGAAATTGCGGCGCTATGACATACTATCGGAACTATGCCATCTCTTTCCCAATTGTGTATTGTTTCCTCAGCAACGAAAGGGCTGTAAGCTAGGAGTGGATTATCTCTTTTCCGATGCACTATTTCGTGTTTACTGTGTCCCACGCACCATTACATTGACGAATAAACGCAGAAATTGCGTCGCTATGACATACTATAGGAACTATGCCATCTCTTTCCCAATCGTGTATTGTTTCCCTGGCAACGAAAGGGTTGTCTGCTAGGGGTGGATTCTCTCTTTTCCGATGCACTATTTCGTGTTTACTGTGTCGCACACACCATCACATTGACGAATTGACGCAGAAATTGCGTCGCTATGACATACTATAGGAACTATGCCTACTCTTTCCCAAACGTGTAATGTTTCCCCGGCAACGAAAGGTCTGTATGCTAGGAGTGGATTCTCGCTTTTCCGATGCACTATTTCGTGTTTACTGTGTCCCAGGGACCATCACATTGACGAATTAACGCAGAAATTGCGTCGCTATGACATACTATAAGAACTATGCCATCTCTTTCCCAATCGTGTATTGTTTCCCCGGCAACGAAAGGGCTGTCTGCTAGGAGTGGATTCTATCTTTCTCGATGCACTATTTCGTGTTTACTGTGTCCCACACACGATCACATTGACGAATTAACGCAGAAATTGTGGCGCTATCACATACTATCGGAACTATGCCATCTCTTTCCCAATGGTGTATTGTTTCCTCAGCAACGAAAGGGCTGTAAGCTAGGAGTGGATTATCTCTTTTCCGATGCACTATTTCGTGTTTGCTGTGTCCCACGCACCTTGACATTGACGAATTAACGCAGAAATTGAGTCGCTACGACATACTATAGGTACCATCCCTTCTGTTTATCAATCGTGTAACGTTTCCACGGTAACGACACAAATTTCTTTTGTTAGTCGTGTATCTTTTTTGCGATGCACTATGCCTTCCTTACAGTATCCATCACACTCTCTCATTGACGAATTAACACAGATAGTGCGTCGCTATGAAATACTATGGGTTCCATTCCTTTTGTTTTCCAATCGTATATTGTTTCTTCGGCATCGAAAGGGCTGTCTGCTAGGAGTGGATTATCACTTTTCCGATGCACTAATTCGTGTTTACTGTGTCCCACGCACCATCATATTCACGAATTAACGCAGAAATTGCGTCGCTATGACATACTATAGGAACTATGCCATCTCCTTCCCAATCGTGTATTGTTTCCCCGGCAACGAAAGGGCTGTCTGCTTGGAGTGGATTATCTCTTTTCCGATGCAGTATTTCGTGTTTACTGTGTCCCACGCACCTTCACATTGACGAATTAACGCAGAAATTGCGTCGCTATGCCATACTATAGGAACTATGCCATGACTTTCCCAATCGTGTATTGTTTCCCCGGCAACGAAAGGTCTGTCTGCTAGGAGTGGATTCTCTCTTTTCCGATGCACTATTTCGTGTTTACTGTGTCCCACGCACCATCACATTGACGAATTAACGCAGAAATTGCGTCGCTATGACATACTATAGGAACTATGCCATCTCTTTCCCAATCGTGTATTGTTTCCCCGGCAACGAAAGGGCTGTCTGCTAGGAGTGGATTCTCTCTTTCCCGATGCACTATTTCGTGTTTACTGTGACCCACACACGATCACATTGACGAAATAACGCAGAAATTGTGGCGCTATGACATACTATAGGAACTATGCCATCTCCTTCCCAATCGTGTATTGTTTCCCCAGCAACGAAAGGGCTGTAAGCTAGGAGTGGATTCTCTCTTTTCCGATGCACTATTTCGTGTTTACTGTGTCCCACGCACCATCACATTGACGAATAAACGCAGAAATTGCGTCGCTATGACATACTATAGGAACTATGCCATCTCTTTCCCAATCGTGTATTGTTTCCCCGGCAACGAAAGGGCTGTCTGCTAGGAGTGGATTCTCTCTTTCCCGATGCATGATTTCGTGTTTACTGTGACCCACACACCATCATATTGACGAATTAACGCAGAAATTGGGTCGCATAGACATACTATAGGAACTATGCCATCTCTTTCCCAATCGTGTATTGTTTCCCCGGCAACGAAACGGCTTTCTGCTAGGAGTGGATTATCTCTTTTCCGATTCACTATTTCGTGTTTACTGTGTCCCACGCACCTTCACATTGACGAATTAACGCAGAAATTGCGTCGCTATGACATACTATAGGAACTATGCCATCTCTTTCCCAATCGTGTATTGTTTCCCCGGCAACGAAAGGGCTTTCTGCTAGGAGTGGATTATCTCTTTTCCGATGCACTATTTCGTGTTTACTGTGTCCCACGCACCTTCACATTGACGAATTAACGCAGAAATTGCGTCGCTATGACATACTATAGGTACCATCCCTTCTGTTTATCAATCGTGTAGCGTTTCCACGGTAACGACAGAAATTTCTTTTGTTAGTCGTGTATCTTTTTTGCGATGCACTATTCCTTCCTTACAGTATCCATCACACTCTCTCATTGACGAATTAACACAGATAGTGTGTCGCTATGACATACTATAGGAACTATGCCATCTCTTTCCCAATCGAGTATTGCTTCTCCGGCAACGAAAGGGCTGTCGGCTACAAGTGGATTCTCTCTTTTCCGATGCATTATTTCGTGTTTACTGTGTCCCACGCACCATCACATTGACGAATTATCGCAGAAATTGGGTCGCTATGACATACTATAGGAACTATGCCATCTCTTTCCCAATCGTGTATTGTTTCCCCGGCAACGAAAAGGGCTGTCTGCTAGGAGTGGATTATCTCTTTTCCGATGCAGTATTTCGTGTTTACTGTGTCCAACGCACCTTCACATTGACGAATTAACTCAGAAATTGCGTCGCTATGACATACTATAGGAACTATGCCATCTCTTTCCCAATCGAGTATTGTTTCCCCGGAAACGAAAGGGCTTTCTGCTAGGAGTGGATTCTCTCTTTTCCGATGCACTATTTCGTGTTTACTGAGTCCCACGCACCATCACATAGACGAATTAACGCAGAAATTGCGTCGCTATGACATGCTATAGGAACTATCTCTTTCCCAATCGTGTATTGTTTCCCCGGCAACGAAAGAGCTCTCTGCTACGAGTGGATTCTCTGTTTTCCGATGCACTATTTCGTGTTTACTGTATCCCACGCACCATCACATTGACGAGTTAACGCAGAAATTGCATCGCTATGACATACTATAGGTACTATGCCATGTCTTTCCCAATCGTCTATTGTTTCCCCGGCAACGAAAGGGCTGTATGCTAGGAGTGGATTCCCTCTTTTATAATGCACTATTTCGTGTTTACTGTGTCCCACGCACCATCAAATTCACGAATAAACGCAGAAATTGCGTCGCTATGACATACTATAGGAACTATGCCATCTCTTTCCCAATCGTGTATTGTTTCCCTGGCAACGAAAGGGCTGTCTGCTAGGAGTGGATTCTCTCTTTTCCGATGCACTATTTCGTGTTTACTGTGTCCCACACATCATCACATTGACGAATTGACGCAGAAATTGCGTCGCTATGACATACTATAGGAACTATGCCATCTCTTTCCCAATCGTGTATTGTTTCCCCGGGAACGAAAGGGCTGTCTGCTAGGTTTGGATTCTCTCTTTTCCGATGCACTATTTCGTGTTTAGTTTGTCCCACACACGATCACATTGACGAATTAACGCAGAAATTGCGGCGCTATGACATACTATGGGAACTATGCCATCTCCTTCCCAATCGTGTATTGTTTCCCCGGCAATGAAAGGGCTGTCTGCTAGGAGTGGATTATCTCTTTTCCGATGCACTATTTCGTGTTTACTGTGTCCCACACACGATCACATTGACGAATTATCGCAGAAATTGCGGCGCTATGACATACTATAGGAACTATGCCATCTCTTTCCCAAACGTGTATTGTTTCCCCGGCAACGAAAGGGCTGTATGCTAGGAGTGGATTCTCGCTTTTCCGATGCACTATTTCGTGTTTACTGTGTCCCACGGACCATCACATTGACGAATTAACGCAGAAATTGCGTCGCTATGACATACTATAAGAACTATGCCATCTCTTTCCCAATCGTGTATTGTTTCCCCGGCAACTAAAGGGCTGTCTGCTAGGAGTGGATTCTATCTTTCCCGATGCACTATTTCGTGTTTACTGTGTCCCACACACGATCACATTGACGAATTAACGCAGAAATTGTGGCGCTATGACATACTATAGGAAATATGCCATCTCTTTCCCAATTGTGTATTGTTTCCCCAGCAACGAAAGGGCTGTCTGCTAGGAGTGGATTCTCTCTTTTCCGATGCAGTATTTCGTGTTTACTGTGTCCCACGCACCTTCACATTGACGAATTAACGCAGAAATTGAGTCGCTACGACATACTATAGGTACCATCCCTTCTGTTTATCAATCGTGTAGCGTTTCCACGGTAACGACACAAATTTCTTTTGTTAGTCGTGTATCTTTTTTGCGATGCACTATGCCTTCCTTACAGTATCCATCACACTCTCTCATTGACGAATTAACACAGATAGTGCGTCGCTATGAAATACTATGGGTTCCATTCCTTTTGTTTTCCAATCGTATATTGTTTCTTCGGCATCGAAAGGGCTGTCTGCTAGGAGTGGATTATCACTTTTCCGATGCACTAATTCGTGTTTACTGTGTCCCACGCACCATCATATTCGCGAATTAACGCAGAAATTGCGTCGCTATGACATACTATAGGAACTATGCCATCTCCTTCCCAATCGTGTATTGTTTCCCCGGCAACGAAAGGGCTGTTTGCTAGGAGTGGATTATCTCTTTTCCGATGCAGTATTTCGTGTTTACTGTGTCCCACGCACCTTCACATTGACGAATTAACGCACAAATTGCGTCGCTATGCCATACTATAGGAACTATGCCATCTCTTTCCCAATCGTGTATTGTTTCCCCGGCAACGAAAGGTCTGTCTGCTAGGAGTGGATTCTCTCTTTTCCGATGCACTATTTCGTGTTTACTGTGTCCCACCCACCATCACATTGACGAATTAACGCAGAAATTGCGTCGCTATGACATACTATAGGAACTATGCCATCTCTTTCCCAATCGTGTATTGTTTCCCCGGCAACGAAAGGGCTGTCTGCTAGGAGTGGATTCTCTCTTTCCCGATGCACTATTTCGTGTTTACTGTGACCCACACACGATCACATTGACGAATTAACGCAGAAATTGTGGCGCTATGACATACTATAGGATTTATGCCATCTCCTTAACAATCGTGTATTGTTTCCCTAGCAACGAAATGGCTGTAAGCTAGGAGTGGATTCTCTCTTTTCCGATGCACTATTTCGTGTTTACTGTGTCCCACGCACCATCACATTGACGAATAAACGCAGAAATTGCGTCGCTATGACATACTATAGGAACTATGCCATCTCTTTCCCAATCGTGTATTGTTTCCCCGGCAACGAAAGGGCTTTCTGCTAGGAGTGGATTATCTCTTTTCCGATGCACTATTACGTGTTTACTGTGTCCCACGCACCTTCACATTGACGAATTAACGCAGAAATTGCGTCGCTATGACATACTATAGGTACCATCCCTTCTGTTTATCAATCGTGTAACGTTTCCACGGTAACGACACAAATTTTTTTTGTTAGTCGTGTATCTTATTTGCGATGCACTATTCCTTCCTTACAGTATCCATCACACTCTCTCATTGACGAATTAACACAGATAGTGCGTCGCTATGACATACTATAGGAACTATGCCATCTCTTTCCCAATCGAGTATTGCTTCCCCGGCAACGAAAGGGCTGTCTGCTACAAGTGGATTCTCTCTTTTCCGATGCATTATTTCGTGTTTACTGTGTCCCACACACGATCACATTGACGAATTATCGCAGAAATTGCGGCGCTATGACATACTATAGGAACTATGCCATCTCTTTCCCAAACGTGTATTGTTTCCCCGGCAACGAAAGGGCTGTATGCTAGGAGTGGATTCTCGCTTTTCCGATGCACTATTTCGTGTTTACTGTGTCCCACGGACCATCACATTGACGAATTAACGCAGAAATTGCGTCGCTATGACATACTATAAGAACTATGCCATCTCTTTCCCAATCGTGTATTGTTTCTCCGGCATCGAAAGGGCTGTCTGCTAGGAGTGGATTCTATCTTTCCCGATGCACTATTTCGTGTTTACTGTGTCCCACACACGATCACATTGACGAATTAACGCAGAAATTGTGGCGCTATGACATACTATAGGAACTATGCCATCTCTTTCCCAATTGTGTATTGTTTCCTCAGAAACGAAAGGGCTGTAAGCTAGGAGTGGATTATCTCTTTTCCGATGCACTATTTCGTGTTTACTGTGTCCCACACACCTTGACATTGACGAATTAACGCAGAAATTGAGTCGCTACGACATACTATAGGTACCATCCCTTCTGTTTATCAATCGTGTAACGTTTCCACGGTAACGACACAAATTTCTTTTGTTAGTCGTGTATCTTTTTTGCGATGCACTATGCCTTCCTTACAGTATCCATCACACTCTCTCATTGACGAATTAACACAGATAGTGCGTCGCTATGAAATACTATTGGTTCCATTCCTTTTGTTTTCCAATCGTATATTGTTTCTTCGGCATCGAAAGGGCTGTCTGCTAGGAGTGGATTATCACTTTTCCGATGCACTAATTCGTGTTTACTGTGTCCCACGCACCATCATATTCACGAATTAACGCACAAATTGCGTCGCTATGCCATACTATAGGAACTATGCCATCTCTTTCCCAATCGTGTATTGTTTCCCCGGCAACGAAAGGTCTGTCTGCTATTAGTGGATTCTCTCTTTTCCGATGCACTATTTCGTGTTTACTGTGTCCCACGCACCATCACATTGACGAATTAACGCAGAAATTGCGTCGCTATGACATACTATAGGAACTATGCCATCTCTTTCCCAATCGTGTATTGTTTCCCCGGCAACGAAAGGGCTGTCTGCTAGGAGTGGATTCTATCTTTCCCGATGCACTATTTCGTGTTTACTGTGTCCCACACACGATCACATTGACGAATTAACGCAGAAATTGTGGCGCTATGACATACTATAGGAACTATGCCATCTCTTTCCCAATCGTGTATTGTTTCCCCAGCAACGAAAGGGCTGTCTGCTAGGAGTGGATTCTCTCTTTTCCGATGCAGTATTTCGTGTTTACTGTGTCCCACGCACCTTCACATTGACGAATTAACGCAGAAATTGAGTCGCTACGACATACTATAGGTACCATCCCTTCTGTTTATCAATCGTGTAGCGTTTCCACGGTAACGACACAAATTTCTTTTGTTAGTCGTGTATCTTTTTTGCGATGCACTATGCCATCCTTACAGAATCCATCACACTCTCTCATTGACGAATTAACACAGATAGTGCGTCGCTATGAAATACTATGGGTTCCATTCCTTTTGTTTTCCAATCGTATATTGTTTCTTCGGCATCGAAAGGGCTGTCTGCTAGGAGTGGATTATCACTTTTCCGATGCACTAATTCGTGTTTACTGTGTCCCAGCACCATCATATTCACGAATTAACGCAGAAATTGCGTCGCTATGACATACTATAGGAACTATGCCATCTCCTTCCCAATCGTGTATTGTTTCCCCGGCAACGAAAGGGCTGTCTGCTAGGAGTGGATTATCTCTTTTCCGATGCAGTATTTCGTGTTTACTGTGTCCCACGCACCTTCACATTGACGAATTAACGCAGAAATTGCGTCGCTATGCCATACTATAGGAACTATGCCATCTCTTTCCCAATCGTGTATTGTTTCCCCGGCAACGAAAGGTCTGTCTGCTAGGAGTGGATTCTCTCTTTTCCGATGCACTATTTCGTGTTTACTGTGTCCCACCCACCATCACATTGACGAATTAACGCAGAAATTGCGTCGCTATGACATACTATAGGAACTATGCCATCTCTTTCCCAATCGTGTATTGGTTCCTCGGCAACGAAAGGGCTGTCTGCTAGGAGTGGATTCTCTCTTTCCCGATGCACTATTTCGTGTTTACTGTGACCCACACACGATCACATTGACGAATTAACGCAGAAATTGTGGCGCTATGACATACTATAGGATTTATGCCATCTCCTTCCCAATCGTGTATTGTTTCCCCAGCAACGAAAGGGCTGTAAGCTAGGAGTGGATTCTCTCTTTTCCGATGCACTATTTCGTGTTTACTGTGTCCCACGCACCATCACATTGACGAATAAACGCAGAAATTGCGTCGCTATGACATACTATAGGAACTATGCCATCTCTTTCCCAATCGTGTATTGTTTCCCCGGCAACGAAAGGGCTGTCTGCTAGGAGTGGATTCTCTCTTTCCCGATGCACTATTTCGTGTTTACTGTGACCCACACACCATCATATTGACGAATTAACGCAGAAATTGCGTCGCTATGACATACTATAGGAACTATGCCATCTCTTTCCCAATCGTGTATTGTTTCCCCGGCAACGAAAGGGCTTTCTGCTAGGAGTGGATTATCTCTTTTCCGATGCACTATTACGTGTTTACTGTGTCCCACGCACCTTCACATTGACGAATTAACGCAGAAATTGCGTCGCTATGACATACTATAGGTACCATCCCTTCTGTTTATCAATCGTGTAACGTTTCCACGGTAACGACACAAATTTTTTTTGTTAGTCGTGTATCTTTTTTGCGATGCACTATTCCTTCCTTACAGTATCCATCACACTCTCTCATTGACGAATTAACACAGATAGTGCGTCGCTATGACATACTATAGGAACTATGCCATCTCTTTCCCAATCGAGTATTGCTTCCCCGGCAACGAAAGGGCTGTCTGCTACAAGTGGATTCTCTCTTTTCCGATGCATTATTTCGTGTTTACTGTGTCCCACGCACCATCACATTGACGAATTATCGCAGAAATTGGGTCGCTATGACATACCATAGGAACTATGCCATCTCTTTCCCAATCGTGTATTGTTTCCCCGGCAACGAAAGGGCTGTCTACTAGGAGTGGATTCTCTCTTTCCCGATGCACTATTTCGTGTTTACTGTGTCCCACGCACCATCACATTGACGAATTAACGCAGAAATTGCGTCGCTATGACATACTATAGGAACTATGCCATCTCTTTCCCAATCGAGTATTGCTTCCCCGGCAACGAAAGGGCTGTCTGCTAGGAGTGGATTCTCTCTTTTCCGATGCATTATTTCGTGTTTACTGTGTCCCACGCACCATCACATTGACGAATTAACGCAGTAATTGCGTCGCTATGACATACTATAGGAACTATGCCATCTCTTTCCCAATCGTGTATTGTTTCCCCGGCAACGAAAGGGCTGTCTGCTAGGAGTGCATTCTCTCTTTTCCGATGCACTATTTCATGTTCACTATGTCCCACGCACCCTCACGTTGACGAATTAACGCAGAAATTGCGTCGCTATGACATACTATAGGAACTATGCCATCTCTTTCCCAATCGTGTATTGTTTCCCCGGCAACGAAAGGGCTGTCTGCTAGGAGTGGATTCTATCTTTCCCGATGCACTATTTCGTGTTTACTGTGTCCCACGGACCATCACATTGACGAATTAACGCAGAAATTGCGTCGCTATGACATACTATAAGAACTATGCCATCTCTTTCCCAATCGTGTATTGTTTCCCCGGCAACGAAAGGGCTGTCTGCTAGGAGTGGATTCTATCTTTCCCGATGCACTATTTCGTGTTTACTGTGTCCCACACACGATCACATTGACGAATTAACGCAGAAATTGTGGCGCTATGACATACTATAGGAACTATGCCATCTCTTTCCCAATTGTGTATTGTTTCCTCAGAAACGAAAGGGCTGTAAGCTAGGAGTGGATTATCTCTTTTCCGATGCACTATTTCGTGTTTACTGTGTCCCACACACCTTGACATTGACGAATTAACGCAGAAATTGAGTCGCTACGACATACTATAGGTACCATCCCTTATGTTTATCAATCGTGTAACGTTTCCACGGTAACGACACAAATTTCTTTTGTTAGTCGTGTATCTTTTTTGCGATGCACTATGCCTTCCTTACAGTATCCATCACACTCTCTCATTGACGAATTAACACAGATAGTGCGTCGCTATGAAATACTATTGGTTCCATTCCTTTTGTTTCCAATCGTATATTGTTTCTTCGGCATCGAAAGGGCTATCTGCTAGGAGTGGATTATCACTTTTCCGATGCACTAATTCGTGTTTACTGTGTCCCACGCACCATCATATTCACGAATTAACGCACAAATTGCGTCGCTATGCCATACTATAGGAACTATGCCATCTCTTTCCCAATCGTGTATTGTTTCCCCGGCAACGAAAGGTCTGTCTGCTATTAGTGGATTCTCTCTTTTCCGATGCACTATTTCGTGTTTACTGTGTCCCACGCACCATCACATTGACGAATTAACGCAGAAATTGCGTCGCTATGACATACTATAGGAACTATGCCATCTCTTTCCCAATCGTGTATTGTTTCCCCGGCAACGAAAGGGCTGTCTGCTAGGAGTGGATTCTATCTTTCCCGGTGCACTATTTCGTGTTTACTGTGTCCCACACACGATCACATTGACGAATTAACGCAGAAATTGTGGCGCTATGACATACTATAGGAACTATGCCATCTCTTTCCCAATCGTGTATTGTTTCCCCAGCAACGAAAGGGCTGTCTGCTAGGAGTGGATTCTCTCTTTTCCGATGCAGTATTTCGTGTTTACTGTGTCCCACGCACCTTCACATTGACGAATTAACGCAGAAAT